>NC_030987.1:1857295-2070894 GCF_000149955.1 Fusarium oxysporum f. sp. lycopersici 4287
GCCCGTCTAGTAAATCTTAGTTATTATTATGATACCTTGGCTTCTTGCCATCACCTCGCTCAATCCCAGCTGTCATTTTATTTTGCAGAGACCTTTTATTGTTGTTCAATCGCTCAAACTCTCTCATGTCGATTCCATGCTAACCAGTTCTATCGGTACCCAAAGCAATACTAGAATAAAAAATACCTCGCACGCACTCAATGTCAAGTCAATCCACACTACAGCAACTACCTTGGTGAGTCACTGTGATCTCCGTCATTGTCTGGCCGCATCTTTGGTTGCCAGCCCGCCGCTACACCTGCTGCCACGATACCTGCCATCACCGTAGGAGCTCCCAGTGCAGAATTAGACCGTGACCTCGTGGATCTAGGCCTCCTGCCTGAGTTGGGTGTCCCAATCGGCGACCCTTCAAACGGATTCTCCTGGATTGGCGTTTGCGGTGCGTTGAGAGAGTTGGATCGAGAATGAGAAGGGCTTCTAGACCTGACCATCTCAACCGCCTCCTTAGGGTGCTGGATTGCAAACTTGAGGTTGTTCAACCGTCCACCCTTCATGCGCCGAAGGAAGTTGAGCTCGTCGCGGACATCCGCCAATGGCTCGGGGTACATGCTCATCTCCTCGTCGGATACCGTAAGACCAGGCACATTCTTCGCACGCTGCTTAAGGAACTCGGGAATCAAAGCCTCAAGGAAATGGTCAGGGATAAGGCGAATGATGACGCCGACAGGAATAGAGAGGAAGCCAAGAACGATGGCCATGGCCCAGAGCTCGCCACTCTGCTTCTTCTTAGCAATCTGGAAAGCTTCGCCGCCAACGAAAATGATCAGGATCTGACCACCACACATGATAGCGCTGATACCAATAAAGAACCAGTTCTTGGTAAGGCCTTCGAAAATGTTGAACTTGTTATCCAGACGACGGTTACTGTATACGTTAGGAAAAATTCAATTTGCATTACAAGAGGCGGCACTTACTTCCATTGGTTGAAAATCTGCATCCAGACAAACGTATTGAAAACCAGTGTCTTGATTTCCTCGGCGCTCGGTTTCGGCTCTATTGGCACAATTGGGCCCTGGTAGTAGAGGACGAAGGTAATAACGAGTTGGTAGATAGATTGACCGAGGATCATCTTCCACATAGTGACAGATATAATACTGGATCCCTTGGGCTCGGGCTTTCGGTCCAGAACACTGTCGTGGGGAGGATCGGTGGCGAGGGCGAGGGCAGCAAGTGTATCCATGATGAGGTTGACCCAGAGCAGTTGCACGGCGGTCAGCACAGATGACTCTTCGTTATTAGAGACAGCTGTAACAAATGTGAGGATAACCGCAGTGATGTTGACGGTGAGCTGGAATTGAAGGAATCGCTTGACTGCATCATTGACTGCACGTCCCCATTTCAGAGCTTTGACAATGCTGGTGAAGTTATCATCCATCAAAATAATGGCTGAAGCTTCCTTGGCGACCTCAGTACCAGAGATACCATGAGAAGCGACATCGTCATCTGAGAGCAGGGGCGTCATGTACCGTCACCAGTAACAGCAACTGTCTCGTTCTGTCCTTGAGTCTCTTCACCAGGATACGCTGTCTTCGGGGGATGATCGTGCCAAAACATGCAGGCGGGGAATGATATCCTCTTGCTCCAGCTTAGAAAGGTTGCGGAATTCAGGTCCCTCCATAACAATAGAGTTAGGCTGAATGATGCCGCACTCCTTTGCATGGCCTCAGCGGTGATTTTGTTGTCACCGGTAACCATGCGAACGACAACACCAGCCTGCTGGCAGAGCTTGACAGCTTCTGGGACACCTTCCCGAAGAGGATCTTGGATACCGACGACGCCAATAAAGGCCATGTCCGAGAAAAGATCATCAAAGACAACTTCGTTACCGCCATCGACACGGCCGGCATTCTTGGGTGGCCATGAGGGGAAGTCCTTGTAGCAAATGCCGATGGTTCGGAGTGACCTTCTCGCATAGCTCTCGATGAGCTGCTGAACAGTGCTGACATTATCATCGGACATAGGAGCAAGGGAGTCGTCGTTGGCTGGGTCACCAAGTACTTGAGTACACTTGGAGAGGATGATTTCGGAGGCGCCCTTGATGTAGAGACGTGCACTACCGCTGGGGCCCTGAGTAACGATACCCATGCACTTGCGGCCAGAGTCGAAAGGAATGAGCTGCAAAACCTTGGCGTTCTCACGCTCCTCACTCACGGGACCCATGCCAAGATGAGACTTGGCGAGAATGAGTAGGGCAGTCTCAGTCTTGGAACCAATGAAGGTCTTTTCTCCGTCTACCTCGCCTTCGAAAGCGGTAGAGTTGAGTGCAATAGACTTGAGCAGAAGGTCCTTCACAGGTTTGCTGAGCATCTTGGCAAACTCGGAAATGCCAATATCACCACTAGTGTCCACTGGGGTAGAGGCACCGCTGGCATCTCCAGAGGATGAGCCACCAAAACGGAGACTTGTTCCAATAGTTCCTGACACAACCTGCATCTTGTTTTGGGTCAAAGTGCCGGTCTTGTCAGAGCAAATGGTAGAGGCATTTCCCATGACCTCACATGCCTTGAGGTGTCGCACAAGGTTGGCATCCCGAAGCATTCGGGTTGTCGCAAAAGCCAAGGCCAGGGTAACAGCAAGGGGTAATCCTTCGGGGACAGCAACCACAATAATAGTAACGACAACAATGAAGATGTTGAGGAATTGCTGTCCTTTTTCAGCGGGTGTATCATCAGAAGCCGGTAGCCCAGCCAGGAACTTGATCAACAGAGCAATGAAGAGCGCAAGACCAGCAGCACTACCGAGCTTAGCGATGTAGGTAGCGATAACATTCAGCTTCGCCTGTAGGGGAGTCATCTCAGGATCCTCGTTCAATGACATGAGAGTTTTGCCGTATGAAGAGTAAACACCAACTGAGGTAGCCATATAAGTGCCAACACCTTCCATGATGCGAGCGCCAGATTGGATGAAAGGATCCATCTTCTTAAGGTCGTCATGGTTCTCGATGGCGTTATAGACAACCTCAGAAGCCTGTTTTCGAATAATGTCTGATTCGCCAGTGGCCTGAGATTCGTCACATTTGACATTGAAGCCCTCGATCAGAACTCCGTCGACCGGTACCAAGTCACCCGGCTCAATGTGAATCACATCACCGGCTAAGATGTCAAAGACAGAGAGTTCTATTGTCTTTCCTGATCGAATCACCTTGACCAGACGGTCCTGTTTCTTTTTGTTCAGTTTCGTGAATTGGCGTTCCTTTTGGTAATCGTTTAAAGAACCGACAATGACGACGATGGCGATGGCGACAATAATCGCAACGCCTTCGACCCACTCAACCTTGGGCTCGCCCTCCTCATGCTTTTGGCCAAAGCTTTGATACAGGCCAACTGCGAGACTGACTACCGCAGCGATTGATAGCAGAATCAAAACCTTGTCGTTATAAGTAATCCACATAAGCTCCAAAAGGCTCTTGCCTTTCTTCTCCGGTAACCTGTTGTCCTTGAAAACACGTAATCGGTCGGCAAAACTATCGCCTGTTTGCGCTGCAGGATGATCTTCGCGGGGCATCTGCTTCTTAGATGTTGCATCCTCAAATGAGATCTTGCCGGTCAGGCTCTTCTCATCCATACTCAATCCGGCCTTTCGATCAGATCTTAAACCCTTCTCAATACCATCAATGCCACCTAACATATAAAAAGCCGAAAGACTCTTGGGGTTGAACATTTTGTTCATCTGGCCAGGTGTAAAGGCAAAGGGGTTGTTTTCCACCTCGAAATCTTGCTCTGTGCCTGTATCTGGTTTCAAAGCGCTCTCATCGTTGGTAATCTTCTTGTGGTCGTATTCGGAGCCTTTCAGCGTATCTGTCTGTGTCGAGTTGGACGCCACAACAGTAGTATCGCCTTGTGAAGAAACGGATCGAGACATGTCGTCAGAGTCGACTGAGTTTTGTCGCGATCGGTGGTTCATAGGCACAGATAGGAATCCAACACCGCGTTCACCTGATCTTGATGTTACTGGGCTCGAGACATTGTGGGGACTTGTTGGTCTGCTGTCTCGATTCTCAAAGGCCATGGATGTGTCCAATTCGGGTCTCGAAGGTCGTTGCGACATGCCGCTGGTCGATACAGGGTCGGCTATTGTTGTAGGACTAACTGCATCGTCTTGCATGTTGGAAGGATGTGACTCTTGGGGCGGTTCGGTAGAAATATTAGGGTTGACAGCGGTGGTATCAATGGTGATGGTCGGGCTGGGATGTTGATCAGCATTCACCAGTTGATAAGGGTTTGAATCACTGGAGGCCCCTTGAGCCTCTGCCTCAGTCACGTACGCGCGACGCCTCATGGGCGGATGGTCATCGTGATCAGCCATACTGGGTCGGGCAGTGCCGCGATGAGCGACAGCCTAGAGTTGGAGGCCGGAGAATTGACAGCGAACCAGATTTGAGGCTATGCAGCGGCAAAAGTGTTGTCGGTAGTGAGGTAAGTTAGTGTATTATGTTGAGCAAAAGGGAGCTTCAAGGGAAGATGAGGGCGTGGAGCCAGGAGCGCATGGGGCGATGTTGTTTAGATGGAAGTAAAGGAAACTGGTATTAAGAAGAAGCCTCAAGGGCAGAAAGAAGTGGAATGATTTAAGGTATCTGTAGAATAAGCCCCCGAGAACTTAATCATGGCCAACTTATCCTCGACTTATTAAACAACCAAAAGAAAAGGTTAAGTTGAAGATTGAATTGAGGAGAAATGCATCAAGTGGAGGGCAATGGATGGGCATCCAATGTTTTTCGCCTCGACCGAGCTTGCTTCTCTCTGGTCCAGTCTTCAAATTGAGGCAGTGCAAAGCGTCGACTGTTGCTGATTGGTTAGCGAATATCACTACGGGTGTGTGTATAGAGAGTTACGTACCTGAAGGGTATTGAGGTGGAGCTCCCGTCCGTCGGTCGGTGCAAGGACCGGGCAGGCGCCGAACGAACGGAAGACTTTCTACCTTGGGACAGAGTAGTATTCACAACTCCTGGAGCCAGATCTTAGGCATTGATTGCACCTAGAGACTTTGAGCAATACAATGGACGAGTGAAAGAATTTCCACACGCGGAGACAGGTTCCTGCTATGTGTACAAGGACGTACTTGCACTGTGCTATATTCCCGATCAATTTCAACCATAAGGTGGTAGCAAGCTCTATTGCTGGCTCACTCTTACTTCAACTTTACTTCAACCATAGATCCTACGGCTTAACAAAAGATCGCCTTATCCATATCTGGCTCGCTCATGCCTCATCTTTCTGTACAGTCAATTCCGTCGACTCCACGGCCAGGGCACTTCACTCGTGATGGACCTTTCCTCGGCGGCCTCGCACCCTTAACGCCTTTGGCGCTTGGAGAGGGAGGCTGTGTTGCACATACTAGCTTCAACATAACTCAAACTCTGAGTCTCAGAGTCACGGGTCCATGATGAGGTGAAGAAGATCGATTTGGTGACGTTCATTCAGCTTCGTTTGTCGCGCTCAACAGATTGTGAAGCAGCTCATCATCCCATGTCGCCACAGTGCACACGCACTCGCACTCGCGCATGATGATCCCGTCTTGGCAACGTCTAGAAGCTCTGGGGAGAGCCAAGACTCTAGCATCTATCGGCCTGTAGCGTTCCTGGACTGCCTTGTCCTGAGTCGTCAATGGCACGATTTGGCGCCAAGCCCACACGCTTTTTGAAACAGTTTTTTACATAGGGAGAAGCACGAATTACAGTGATTGGTGGTCAAACGTTGACTAAGTCGGTATTTCCAGGGAGGGTTTCATAGCATGTTTAACGCCGTGATGTTAGTTACCATTCCTGACTCAGTGCATCTGCACCTATAGTCGGGCAAACGAACATTATCTCTGAGATTTGTATCCGTAAATCTGTTTTCGTTTGTACCAACAGGCAAATGACGTCTCACGAGTCACTGCGCATCGTGGCTGGTAGCGAGATGAGCAAGAACAATAGCTTGAATAAGCCCCAGTTCAACGTAAATGCCGGAAAATCCTAGGTATACTACACACTGGTATGGGCGAGACAGTGGTCGACATGACGACGCGATACTATTCTGACTAGCCGTGGATCCTGTCTTGGTCCAGTTTTCGCCCCTATTAAGAGCCCAGGCATGAATATGGATGTCACTGCGGCTAATCCATGAAGTCGTGCTTGAACCCCCCGTCTTTTCACATTCAAAAATGTCTTCTTAATCAAGCAACTTCCCTGGTGAGACGGACGCCTACGGCTGAGAGAAGCATATAGGTATCGAGTCCGGGTCGGACTACATAAAGTCCTATGGGCAATTTCCTTGTAAATTGGATCCTCTCTATCCTTGTCCCTTAGCTGCGGGCTCTTGCGTAGTCACACGGCTGATGAGCTTATTTGCTTAGATTGCTCAACCGTGCATTCCGGCTTTGAAGAGAGTCACACATTCAGCAACTTGAGGATTCTGACGGCATGTCATGGGAGCGTTAGTTTTTTCGATCACCGCGATAACTTGACCAGGGGTGTGGATCATAGCCCTCTCAATGTTGAGAAACAATAGTCCTCTTCAAAGTCGTACTGTACCAGGGGATGTTTAGTTTGTTACACTAGGATTAGAGCTCGGATTTGATCCTGTCCAAGTAACCTTGAATCGAGGAGCTGTAAACCCCATAACGCTATTTATTAACCATCCAATCGTATCGTTCTTGAGACCCCACTGCTCGGGTCAAGCTTCGTTTTCTGATATTTGGAGCCTTGTCCTTCATGTCACTAACGGGAAAGAAGCGAGATTGGCTGGGCAGGCAACTTTGATATGAAATGAGCCAACTGCGTCTCCTCGATGACAACCCGTCACACTTGAAAAACACATTTATCTCGAAGGACCTTGATTTCTCTGGTAAGGGAGATCAAGGCATTGACATCTTGACATGTCAGGCTTGGCATTACTATGCCGAAAGGACCTCTCGTATCTCCTTTTTATGCCCGTCGCGTGTCACATGTCGATCATGAACAAATGGAGGTTTTGATCCCTTAAACACGAGGCTTGGCATGGCCGAGGCCACTCTTTTCATCAAGGTCGGAATAATTATTGGAGACTGGCCCATCATACAAAGTTTTGATATGTAGGAACTCTGCGATGCTATACGGGCAGCCGGAGGCCTTCTTAAGTATAATGAAAACTTGAATGTGGCGGGTGGCACTGCACAGCCACACATCTCACCAATGGCCAGGCTGTTGGGGCTTGTGTCCAGATCATGTTGAATAGAGCAGATCGAAATACTCAAAATGGGTGCAAAATGAGTCATGAAGCACCGCTACTGTCGCTGAAAGCGTTCGTTATCAGAAATCACCTCAAAAACAGTATTTTGTCTCAAATTCAACGATGATCAATTGTCGTTGAAAAAGAGTTGTTCACGTCTCATTTAGGAAACGAATCTTGAATTGTTCAGCCAATCAAATTACACTTTAGATCTTTGCCCAGAAATCTTTCGTCTGGCAGCTTATGCAGCAAGGGTCTTAAGCCATCTAGCCAAGCCGAGCCAAGCCAAGCCAAGCTGAACCGAGTTTAAAAATCCTGGGCTGATTCAAATGTTAGTCAACAGGTGAAGTATATCGTAACCATATAATGAATGGCTCTCATTACGTCTGGTGGCATTACTCAGCCTCATCGGCTAATTCCAATAAGAGCCATTGTTTGCGAACACGCGATGCATGCACACAAGTATAGAGTGGTCTCCCGGTATCTTCCTTGCCTTCTTACTTTCGGCCTGGTGTTCGCCGTGACTTTACTCTTAGTGAAATGACTCGGCCGGTTAACCACTCGGTAGTGTCTATAGCTTCGCTACCCTACTAGGTACTTAGTTGGCCGAATAGTATTGTGCAAAGCATATGCCTGGCGAGCCAAGCGGCGGCTCAACCCCAACAACTACCCTCCAGCTACTATCACGTATGACCCAGGAGGCAGTGCTTTTGACATCACATGTGATGTAGTCTCCCTAGCCAATTGTATTACAAAGTCTGTCTGTAAATCCGCAGAAGTTGTTCGACTAGACTACAAACTGAGCCCAAGATTTAGCTTTATCTAAGCCACATTCAATGAGAACTTGTGGTCAGTTTCAAGGTTCGGGTGCGTCACTACGATTCATGTAATTTATAACCCAGCCCAGCTTACCATGGGAAATCAAAGTTTTTGTGTTTGACTACTATATTAGAGAGATATGCAAAATGTGTTTCAATATGTATATTCGGTGGCCACAATACATATACATTTCGCCTCCTGCACCAGGATATTGGACCATGGGATCTGCGAAGCAATGATTTATGAGGACACAGGACGTATTAGTTGATGTCCATGTCCATTTCGCTAGCACGTATTCGTCTTTGAAGTAACGAGGCAGAATTGAGCCCAACTTGACCAGTCTAACCCAGGATTTACTAGCCACTTTGAAACTGCAAGAGAAGACGGCAAACTGGAAAGTCTTGATAATGCCTTGAGAATGTCTCATAAGCCCCGTGAACTACGAGGCCGGTTTCATATGAGTAGAAGGGGGAAGAATACTGCCATGAGCTGTCACATCCCGAGCCTGGCGCAAACAACGTGGGAAGCCTAAAATCTGGGAGAGCATGAAATGGCCTGATAAGACTAATCTCCGGTTTGCGCCAAAGGATTAAGTGTATTTAATATGACACTATCAAAATATGACCGTACAAGTCTTGCCAAGGTCCTGGCAAGATCCGGTTCCCAGCGGTTGCACGGAGTACGACGGTCCTTGTTTGTCATATCTCGCGATTCAATCTCACGTAAGTAGATTTGCGCCCTAGCAAACAACAAAAAAACCCTGACGTATCTTACATGATACTCCCTGTAGTGAAACTCACAATTACAAAACCCATGCGATCCGGAACGTAGCATCGGGTTTCATTTCGTGGGAGAAACCTTTTTCAGTTGCATCATCAGATCCTTCGCTACTATCATCGCACAGCCTCCTTGTCAACTAAAAGTCCCATGCTTCGTTACGGCACAGCAAAATTCAACTTCCTTATTGATGAATTTCCACAATTTTGACTCTCTTGAATTTGAGGATTTACAAAGAGACGTATGCTAAGAGAAAAATGGCTCTTGGGGAATCCTGCTTTCAACTCCACCGCATCGTGGCTGTGTATTTCCAAACACCAATCAGAGGGATCCGTTTCTCCTCTTTGGACGACACTTTCCTATATGATAGACTTTTAACTGCTATTAAGTTACGGTGAGAAATGGTACATGTGCTATCTGGCCCTGTCTAGCCTTGCGTTTGCGGATTGTGCAATAACGGAATCGTGGTGTTCCGACATTGAGCAGTCCCCGGTGTCAAGATGTTGATCAACTATTGCGATGGGCTATGCTACGCACATCTAGACCATAGTTAGGATCAGTCGGTTCTATCGGTGCTACTTGAATTTCACTGGAGTAGCATGATGGCATGATAAGTGCAACAAGTGCAAGGTGTGAATGTAAAACAAAGAACTTTTGAACTCCCTGAGTAGAAGGTGTTGACGACTAAATCTGCCGCACTTTTCGTGACTCTATCTTCATCAACCGTACGCCTTATCGTCGTCCCAAATCCACCTTACGGACAGGGACCATGTCTTCGGCGCCCTCTTGGTCCTTGATCGAATTCTCAACTCCAAAGAAGGGTGCAACTCCATGTCTCAGTACACCTTTCCAGAACCCAGACACAATCTCTTTCAAGTCGCCTCCAGTCTGCTTAAAGTCGGGGAACGCATTAATCTCAAGCAGCCAAGCAGTTCCTTGGGCATCCACAAGGAAATCTAGGCCATATACCTCGAAGGCATTGGGCAGCGCCTGGAAGTGGATAGGCATGGCCTTTGCTGCAGCCTCGAAGATCTCTCCAGTTACCTCGCAAATCTGGTGGAAGATATCATCGCGCATATCGCCTGACAAGGGCAGGTCCCAGAAACGGCGCACAGTGTTTTCGTTTGGTGAATCTTGAAGACATGTGTTTGTAAGGAAAGACTCGATATCCTCTGGTGCATCTGACGGCGCAGCATAGGGCTTTCCAGCAAAGAGTGCCAGCATGTGCTTGTAAACCCAGACATCAAGGCTTCCTGTGCACATCACGTAGGTGCGAATGTGGAACTTGCGCTTCTCGTCGTTGACAAGAAGGGGCGGGTGAATATACGGCTGCGCAACAAAGTGTCGCAGATGCGAGGTCATAATGTTGTCGCCGTCGTCATCCTGCCCAGCAACATCCTCCTCTTCATCATCAGTGTCAGGCTGGTCCTCCTCCCAGAGGTCAAAGATATTCTGAAGCTCATCCATGGAGCTGAAGAGTCGAATACCTTGGCCGCGATCACTCATTCCTGGCTTCAGGATCCACCACTCCTTATCCTTGGGATTTGACTGTTGTTCGTTGCGTTCCATACTCTCTCGGAGGTCAAAAGCTTCCACTAGAGCATCGTCTAGAAACTCGGCGAAGTCGACTTCGAAGGCTTCACTGCGCTTGATGTGAGACGCCAAGACGGACTCGGGGTGCTTTGCCACCCAGTGATCGACGGTAGTGGACAGAAAGTGTTTTCGGATCAGAGCCTTTCGAATCATATAGCTGTTGATTAGAGTCGTACGCTCATGGCTGGCGGCATACTCAAAGTCGATGGCCTCGTACGCCACGATCTGTAATATATTTCCTTCTGAGGGGACGATCTTCGCAAGAGCTGGCTCATCAGACTCCGGTACTTCAGTGATTACATTGAATATGCCTTCGGGGAACAGTGAGTTGAGGGCGGAGAGAATGAGTGGTTGTACGTAAGAGTCTTCGTAGGAGATGACAGCTTGAATCGAGGGGCTCTTTTGCCTCAATGCCACCTCTTGCTTGATTTGGCTTGCCTCTGAACCTGAGTCCCTTTATCAACAGTAAGAATATGTCTATTTGTGGTCTTGGTAGAATACAGGCATTGTGCTTCTCTCCTAGCTCTGCCCACCACATATCATTCGATCGAGGACACTTACAGTTTGAGTTCCTGCTGGTTCCATTCTCCAGGACCATGCATGAAGTTTGCCTTAAGAGGTGTGATGCTAAAATAGTCAATAATGGAATTTTTCTCGTAGCAAACGACGTACCTTGTCAATCCCTCCTTCACAGTCCATCCGTCGTTGCCCGGGCCAGACTCTTCCACACTCTTGTAAACATCAGTGAACTTTGGCGCCCACTTGAAGTGCTTATGGGTATGCCCTTTTCGTGAGCTAGGCCGGGCGGCATCATCCACCTCACCCCCAACACCCTCACGTATCCTCTCCTCTTCTTCGTTCTCGTCTCCAGCCTCGCCTTCGATCTCTTGGAAGCAGCCACCTTCTCTCCAGTAGTTCTGCAAAACGTTGGTCCATATAGCCTTGTTGTTCTCCAGCTCCTCTACCAAGGGCACATTAACGCTGTAGAGGTCTGCACTGCCATCTGTGGGCCATTGATTGTAAAGTGTTTCGATGACCTTGACGCTGCGCCGGCAAGCTGCCTCGATGATAACTGGGTCATGGTTTCGAGTGAAGAAGGCGAAGCTTAGCGCAATGGATTTCTTCTGGCAAACAGCCGCCTCTAGAGCAGCACCCAGCGTCCCCGAGCTAAGGGCAAAGACTGCTGTGGTGTTTCTGCCGTAGTTAGGCCCACTAACAACAAGGTCGATAGGCCCTCGATCTTGGAAAAAGTGATGAAGACCAATCTGAACGCAGGAAGCCGGCGTTCCATCAATCAAAATCCATTCCTCGACATCTCCTGAGGGGGAGGGTCGATGGTGAGTGGTGCCCGGAGAGTCCTCACCGTGGATTACTTTTGAAGGGCGGTAGTACAGAGGCTTGAGAGTCTGCCCAATCATATGTGCCTTCCCGATCCATGATCTCTGGGTATGAGGCAAGCAGACTGAGACGGCGTGGCCGGCTTGCTGGAGCTGCTGAATGAGACAGTGAACGTAGGGAGAGGAGTGTGGTGATGGCGGCCCATCGTCATTCGTGACGAGGATATGCATCTTGACCTATAGAGAAGGTGTCACAGGGTCCTTACAATCTGGTCTAGTAGTCAGTATGTCTCTTTTCTAAAGAATACGCAGAGAAGAGAGAGAAAGGACTCACTAGATTGCAATGCCCGTGAGATACGTAGAGTATTTGATGAAATCAATGTCAGGGTGAAATCGCAATGAGGGGCACGTGGGGCAGGCATGCAGAGTCAGAGAGAGCGCTAAGCACGTCAGTACGTCACAGCATGACTTCCAATTGGGCTTAATGTTCACAGGCACGGGTGTCAGGGGGGGACTCATGTAATTATCATGAACTTGTCTTTTCTTTTATTCGACTACATCATGAAAAAAAAAAATCTACCTAAAAACCGGGGCTCACAGAATCGAATACTTCCAGAGGGAAACCCCTTAGCGAACCAGACCAGCCGTACCGAACCTTCTCAAATATAATAAACCGAAACAGACTTGGCCTTCCATCCTCTCTTCCTCTTTCGAGGGCAGGTATCAACAATAAACGCTGTCTCTCAATGCAATACATGCCATCGACCCTGTCGGCCTATTAGTCTTTAACGCGCCAATACCGTCCAACGCCAAAACCGGTACGAAGTTCCTTTGAAAGGCAATAAGTAGGATTAAACCATATGCAGAATTATTGAAGTTCATGGGGCAGCCACTTGACCGAGATGTGACACCGTAGTAGAAAGCAAATGCGACGCCTATGCACGGGGAGGGATTTCCTTAGATGCGGGTACGCTTAGACTCCCTAGTGTCGACGCTGTCTGCGGAGCGTTTGCGCGATGGTGATTTAACGACACCTTCCTTGGTTCGTCGCCAAGAGTCGAAGGGGCTTCGCTTTCCAGGCGGCTTGACAGGAGTACCTTCGTCAGGCAATTTGTTGGTGGATCGAGTAACTCGTCGAGTAGACGGTGGTGAAGCGGGAGCAAACCTGGGTGCTTCAGGAGTGCAAGCGCGTTCTGGCTTAGACGCAGATGGAGTTTCTGGGACATGTTGCTCCTCATCATTCTCCTCGACGTCAGTCACAGCCTCCTCTTCCTCAATCTGCTCATCCGTCTTATCATTGTGGAACAAAAGACGAGGTTTAATGGAACTTCGAGTTAATGGGCGGTTGAGATGAGCCTCAGGATCCTCTTCTGCGGCTTGACGCTCATCCCAATCATCCATCTCTTGCTCCGACCACTTGCGGAAGAATCTCTTTCCACGGCTGTTCGAATTAGCGTTTGCATATTAAATAATTGGGTTAAACAAAACTTACAATGTGTACACCATGCCATCCTTGCGATCAGCAAGATCATCGACAGTCTTGATGCCTTCTCCAGGAACCTTGACCTTGCGCTTGTCGTGACGTTTAGTAGTCTCAGGTCGCGGTGCATCGCTGAAGAATGGGTTTTCCGATGTAAGGAAAGGATTCTCTTGGCTCTCGTCACGAACAGGTACTCGATCCCGGGTATCGGTGAAGATCTCAATAGGCTCCTCAACCTCTTCCACGGAAAAGCTCTCCATCGAGATGCCGGTGTACTTCTTGGAAGCTCGTTTCCTAGGAGTCAAAGTCGCTTCATCGGCATCGGAACTAAAAAGGTTGCGGGCGACTGACTTGATGTGTGCGGTTTTCTTTTCTGTGGGTGGTTTTTGGGGAGTCTTTGATGGTGTGGGAAGCATGCCAGTGGCACCAGCAACAGAAGAGGTAGATCGCTCATGAGTGCGACGGCTCGCACCATCGCGAGAAGTTTCCGCCTGCATGTTTTCTGTTGCACGGCGAACGAAATCACTAGCAGGCATGCGCTTCTTATGCGGCAAGGGAGAAGCGATGGCAGCGCTCAAATGCTTGCTTGATTTTTTGGCAGTATGCGGTGATTGAATTTGACGATGTGATGCGCCGGGTGATGGAGACCTTGTTCGTCGTGATGAAATTCGTGCAGATTTGCGAGGAGTAAAAGGTTCCCAGTTGTCCTGGTATCCGAGACGAGGAGTTGGCGGAGTGCGGATGCGGGTGGGCGGTGGAGGAGTGGTAGAGCCGTGATGGTCGGCCATTTTGATGGGCAGTGAGAGGCAGTGGCAGTCAGTGTTGACTATCGATTAAAACAGTTGAGGGGCGTTGCTGGAATATTAAGCTTATCCCTCGGAGGATAGTCTTGACTTAATACTAGGAGCTTGGTCTCGATGGCTGCCAGGTCTACCCGATAGGATTGCTTCGAATTGGCCTCGTTGACTGACGTGATAAACAGCGCAGTTGACTCGGGAATTACAGCTGTCGTCTTGAAAGGGGGTATATAGTCTTTGGGTATAGCAACAGAAGAGCTCAATGATGGAGGTCGCTTGCTAATTGATGATAATGGCAGATTTAGAGATGAGAGTTTGTAGGGTAAGATGTTTACATTTGAATAGGAAGAATCAAGATGAGAGAAGTGGCTGGGACAAAACTACCCTGGAGTGTGCACCAGCCTCCCAGCCTCCCTATTCTCTGGTTGTGCGACCAGGTTTTACCCACTAAAAGATAGGTCCACTTGCAACCTAACCGCGTCCGTCGTGTCAGCAACCCCTCCTGACGCGTCTGTTACGCGACAGATTACGGCCAATCAATATGCAGCCACGAGCTATGAGTTTAAATCAATGGTGGGAACAATAGCGGTGCCCCTCATGAATTAAACAAAAGCTGCCATTCCATAGCAACCCATGACAATCAATTCAGCAAGCGCCTACGGAGCACAGTGACCCTGCATAGGTACGCCACAACGTCTTGTACACGATATTTGAAACGTGGACGTCTCGAAACACACGACCTCACTGCGACCATAGACCGGCGCTTCCAACGTAGTCGGTCACTGATACTATTCTCAACAAGCTGGGCCTGCTTCTACTGGATTGGATGCCATAGCTGTCTGCCATAATGGCTGACGATACAACTGAATATACAGAATCCAATATCTGGGAGTCTCCCGGAAATGATGATGGCCCACCGACCTCTCGACCCAGAACTCCTAGAACTCCCAAAACCCCCAAAACGCCGACACAAGAACGCCCAGAGCCCATCGACCATGAGGCCGCATTGCGCAAAGAGCTTGAAGGTGTCCGGAGCATAAACGAGTCCATTGAGGGTGTCATCTCAACCTTGGAACGTGCAGGGGGTAATATGAACGTATGTTTCTCATTGCATCGTCAAGTGTGTATATACTAAACCACCTACAGACTGTATTGAGCACAGTGAATAATGCTTCCGTTCTTCTCAACACCTGGACACGGATACTATCCCAAACCGAGCATAACCAGCGACTAATTCTAAACCCTGCATGGAAAGGCGCAACAGAGGATATTGCTGAACAAGAGGCTGAAGCCATTCAAAAACAGCAGGCTGCTGAGCGAAGAGCTGCCGAAGAGGAACAAAGGCGCGAGGAGTTGCGGCAGCGCCGGGAAGAAGAAGAGGAGAGACGAAGGCTGGCCGCAACTGCACCTGCACGAGGAACCAGAGGAACCAGAGGAACTAGAGGGCTCAGGGGTACCACGAGAGCACGAGGCCGAGCTGCCATCACGAGGAGTGTTAGCTCTAGCTATACATCCGAAAGCACTACGTCGAGCATACCGAGCACTCGCGGTACCTCAAACATTGGTCGAGGATTTGGTGCGCGCCGAGCGAGGGGGACTAGATAAGCCAGAACAGGTTCATCTCACGTTTTAATGACAGATACCCAATAGATATTCTTATTATTACTTCTTCTTGAAAAAGTCACTCATCTTTTTCATGCCCTTGGTGTTGACTTTCTTGAGATCCCGAACTCCCCTGCTCTCAAGCGATTTCTTTTTCTTTTCCTCCTCCATCTTTCTCTTCTTGACAAAAGCCTCGTCCTCTTCCTCGTCCAAACCACGCTTGCGAGAGTAGTCGATAGAGTGAGCAGCCATGGCTTCGGCGCGCAATTTGCTAAGCTTAGCCAGGTACTCGTCCAGAGGCGAGAAGTCCACAATAGTCTCCCTTTTCAGCATGTCCTCTAGTTGAGCTGTAAGAGATGGGGCAATGTAGCCTGAGCAGATGAAATTAAAAGCAATCCGTAATCTCTGAAGATCTATTATTTCAGGAGATGCCTCAATAGCACTGACAATATTTTCTGTGGTTGTCTCTGCAGTCAAAGAGGTGGCTGCGGTAGAGGTTTCAGATACTTCTGTTTCTGTCGTTGCAGCAGTCGATTGGGAATCGGCAGATTCCGAATTAGATGCCTGCGATTCTGTCCTTGTTATTGTAATCTCTGTCGTTTCTCGCTTCTGTACGAGTATAGGTGCTTCCAAAGCCTTCTTCACGAACTTCTCCTCCATGCTTGGAGCAAGTCCGCCCTCGCGCATTCTCTTTGCTTTGTCTAGGACGACCTTGACGAGTTTACTCTCATTTATTCGGAACATGTTCTCATCTCCTGCTTCAACAGTATCGCAAACCTCGGCCATTCGGCTCTCGATGAGCTTCCGTGTCTTGTCGCATCGCACGATTTCAGATAGATGTGACGACCCTTGTGGTAGCTTGTCAAAGTAGTCGTCACTGGAAAGAAACAGCCGCTTTCCTTCTGAGCTCTTTGACTGGGTTTCCGTCAACGCTGGGAGGACCAGAAATAAGGGGTCGATTGAAGTCGCTAGAAAGAGATCCTGGCCCATGGATACTCCAGTCTTCTTGACGCTATCCGTAGAAGAGTCTGATGAAGTCTCGATCAGCCAACTTCGAGGAGTCGTGTTTGGTATCGCAACTTTGGTGAATTCATATATGCCTGTCTCTGGACACACGAGGTATCTCGCTGGTCGACCATGTCTAGGATTGGGAAGAGTGACGATGCGCGCTTCGGGGGTCGCTTTTGAGGGAAGTATGAAGATTTTCGAGGGGTTCTCTACTCGAGACGACAGACTGAACTTGGATGAGGTAGATTTAGGTTCTGAGGCTTTCGTATCAGCTGCAGCAGCTTTGGTTGATCTTGTCCTTGCCATTGCAAGATTGTATGGAAAATAATTAAAAAGGAATATGAATATGCGCAAAGCTACTCGTTTATAGAATCCAAAGGAGAAAATGTACCAAGACAGATGCGTTGATGCTCTCCAAAGACAATTATGTGGTCTGGTAGAAAAGCTAAAAGAAATGATACTCGTGCAACAGACAATGTAATAGTGAATTAAACACGCTGAGACGCGTTTGTACGCGACGGTTGCAGGGGCTACATATGAGAGAGACTTACCGTATTTAGGTTAGTGGATATTCAAGTATAGTGGCCGGCGCCAAGACCAACCTAGCCAGCGCAAAGAGCAAAGAGCTTTGCGCCCGCCCGGCCAGTATTGGTTGACGCATTGGGTGTGGATGTCTTCTTCAACCGCTGAAACAAGCATTCCCTGCATCAACAACTAAAAATTCGTATCTTCAGCATCTTACCCTCACCAACGACTCTCGACCGATCCAGCTGAATGGCTGCCGCCCTCCCAAGGCTATACCTACCGCCCTAATCGATTGGGAATATGCTCTATGCTATAGGACGAACACTTATATCCAAACCCTTCTAAGTGGCCGCATACCGACGGGACTGGTTTCTGGGCCACCCGCTTGAAAATTACTTTCTGTCCCAGGTATCGTCATGGCTCCAGGTGAGACCACAATAATTGCTGAACTGTTCTTTCATGTGACAATCCACTGACCCTCCATGCCACAGCTTCTCCAGCAAAACAAGGAACCGAAGCCCAATGGCCCCCAAGATCTCCGCATGAAGCTCTGCTTAGTACGCCGCGTGGACGAGAGCGATACCGACAGATGATGACATCGCCTTCACCTTCACCGTCGAAAAGAGCTCGCAACTTACCCTCGATGAATCTCATGGCCGAGATTGAAAACGACGATGACGATGAGGACGAGGAAACCCTGCAGCTGAAGCTTCAAGAGATCCAGGCGCGGCTCAAGTTGAAAAAGCTACAGGCTGCGAAGTCGAAAAAGTCGGAAGAAAGCGTTGAGCAATTACATGCCACGACCTCGGAGCTCGTGATATCAACACAAGTTCCAAGTCGATCGAGGCGCGCAACCACTCCAACTCGGGAACCACTAGCTCGACAACAAAACCATGTGGAAGTGCCTGCGTCACCCGTCAGGAGGGTTCAAGAGCCCTCGGTGCAAACATCGCCAAGTAGAGTGTTGCTGGGTATTGATAAGGGCCTTAAGGCTCGGGATATCTCCTTGAAGCGTGCGCCCAGCTACCGGGATTCGCAAACATCGACTGAAATTGGGCAAACGGGCTATTTGCGAAGATCAAGGTCGAAAACTACAGGGAGCGGCAATTCTTCTTTCTCATCAGAGACGCGCCCAATGAGTTTCAATGAACGGCTTGTTTCCGCGAGGACAGATGAGGCTGCTCGTGCTCAGCGGCAAAAGGACATTCAAAAGCTAAGATCAAATGCATTTAGTATCAGCCAGGATGAGATGGAGCAGTATAAGAAGAAAGCTATTGAGATACCAGATGAGCCATTGAAGGCTCCGTCCTTCTCAAGGGAGGAGATCATAGGGACAACAAAACCTGTTGGCTTGCAACGAAGTTACACCGTGCCCAACGTTCAGGCTCCCGAAAAGAAGGCTCCGGCGCCAACTTCTACAGCTTTGGTTCGGAAGAAAAAGTCACCCCATGGCGAAGCCTCTGAAGAACAGGCGGCTGGTTTTGAGCCATACTCTAGCTTCCACTTGTCCAAGAGAATTTTACCACATGGCGTCCTTGCTCGACACGTTTCCGGCAAGCAAGTATACACAATTAAGGATATACTGAAAGTTGTTAAAGCACCAGACTTTGCTTTGCCAGATGTTGAACAAGACATCGTGATGTTCGGTATCTTGGCAAAGAAATCAGAGCCTCGCGCACACAAGCCAACGCAAAAGAATGGAAAGACGGAGGATAGGGGGAAGTACATGGTTATGACCCTAGTCGATCTAGAATGGGAACTGGACCTTTTTCTCTTCAACTCTGGCTTCACAAAATACTGGAAGCTCACAGAAGGGACTGTCATTGCGATACTCAACCCCACCATTATGCCACCCCCACCCGGAAGACATGATACTGGCAAGTTCAGTCTTGTCATCAATTCAGATGATGACTCGATTATTGAGGTTGGCACATCTCGTGATCTTGGAGGTTGTCAATCAGTCAAGAAGGATGGAGATTTATGTGGCGTTTGGATCAATAAGAAGCGTACTCATCACTGCGAATTCCACTCCAATGAAGCCCTTCGCAAACAGCGTTCAACACGAATGGAAGTAAATGGAAGCAGTTTCGGCGCCAGGAAGAATAACTCTAGAGAAGTCATTGGCTGGGGCGCCGAGAAGAAAAAGGAGGCATCCAGGAAATATGACTGGGAAACAAAGACGCATTGGTTCGCTTCACGTTCCATGAGCGCAGCAGACCTGATTGATGGGAAGGACAGAACACCGAACGATCGAAAAGAGAGAGCAGAATTCCTGAAAAGAGATCTGGAGGCAAAGGAGAAAGAACGTGAAATGATGAAGAAGCTTGGCCAGGTTGGCAGCGCAGCTGGAAGGGAATACATGCGACAAGCTGGTTCGAAAGCGGCACTGCCCGCTGCGGGCACTTCAACCCAACCCTCGAGCTCTGCACAAGCGTCAGAGGAAGCTTACAGGCCAGACGCAAAGTCACTGGGCCTACTGGGGAAGGATTCTGCCATTCATCTGAGCCCTGTAAAACGGAAACGCCCAGACAGCTCTCAAGCCAGCTCTCAAGCAGGTTCAGCCATAAGCAGCGGCCCAACGGCCTTCGGCTGGGGGAGCAATCTAAAGGATAAGCTTTCAAAAATGAAGGAGGGGGAAAAGCTACGCAAAGATGAACAACCTCCAGTGCGGAAAAAGACTCGCTTTGTGACAGATAAGGGTATCCGTGAAGCCGGTAGGGAGAGTCTAGGTGACGAGCTCCACGGCCGGCAGATCATGCTCGACGATGACGATGACGACTTGGTTATTGTATAAAATATTCACTTCTTTCTCCATTGGGCACTTATATGGCGTACTGGCGAGCATGAGGCTGTGGTTTTTGGCGTTATTGCAGATGCTTCGGACATGTTTACGAAGGAACGATTTTGGTCAGGGTTACCTCATATCGCTTGAATCAAGGCAGGTCTTATTGATAGAATCAACTTAGATGACACCATATGCTCCCTACATGTGACTGGGGCTTATGTGCTTGGTCGGTTCAAAGGCAAGACGTCAACAACATGCCATCTTCTAACCCCCAATGTGCCTCGAGATTAGCATAGCCTCCCCCACTTGCACGTATTGCACGCACTGCGAGAAAAAGCTGTAGGCGATGATGATGTGCGTGGTCGCGGTACTCCGGCGGCGTAGTGCATAACATAACTGAGCTGTGTATATCGGCGGCTACGAAGTGATGGAGTGGGAAATATGATCCTCTTTAACCTTTCCCCTTTGGTGCTTGTCTTATTGACCAACAGAAGCGTTCAGAATCTCCGTAATAACGTGCTTTTCTGCGGTCATCGTTGAGTTTCCGCATTGTGTAGTGGGCATAATGCGAGGGCAAGACATCAGGAGCATAGTAAAGTGTGGTCAGTCCCTCTGTCGGCAGTCTCTGGCTGGTTGCATGAAAAACACGCGAGTGTCCTTTAATTCCTGTGTCTGTTAAGAGAGCTATATAGTCTGATTGTGAAAAATGAGGCGTTGAAGCTCGTCATATTATCATTTTTAGGGGATACTACCAGGCAATTTTCTTAATGTTCAGCTAAGTCAACACCAAAGTTAGTTTTTATTAATTATACTCCCACTTCTCACCAACGGCCAATGCTACGGTGTCAAAACTCTTTATTTATTATTGATGCATTCTGCGATCTTCCGGCTTCATTCTAGCTTCTAGATAATACGACTTAATATGTCGCTGTAGAGTAAGTAATGGCCGTCGGCTACCAAGTAATAAGCTCTCTTGTTACCGACCTAAACACTGACATACCGTTGCAGCTTGGTGTTTTATGCATATATTGCTTCGCTAACCTGATTCCCTACGGAGGACTACGGTTGGGTTGCAATGGCTGAAAATGTTAGTTGTGACGCAATTGTGAACTCTTTGCGAAGACCTTATGTTGGATAAACTTGTTCTGTCGAGAACACCTCACACATCACGGGTCGTCAAAGCTGACAGCTGACATTAAGTTAACTAAAGAATGACGCCCATTTGGACCCACGTGGTTTATGGAAAGACATGCCACGATGCTTGGGATGGTTACACAAGCAATTGTTACTGGTGAGTGGTTATTTAGCATCGTGATGACTTCTAAGCTGGCAAGATATCCGCTGGTCCGTCAAAGACGCACTACAGAATTGAAATCGTTCGAGCATTTATTGTTTATCAAGTATAGAGTCATATAAAGAGAAACATTCTTTTGTTCGCGGCCAATGGCTCGGACTTCGAAAGAGCCATGTTAAAGCCGGCTTATTTCAGTTAGATTCGCCGGACTCTTGCTCTTGAATGATACGCTGTCGAGGCGCAGTCACCATGCCATGATCCTTTCATCTCCTTAAACTTTTCCGCGATTATAATGTACTGTACACCCTAGAAGCCTCTCAGCACTCCGTACTAATGGCTCCAATGGAACGTTGACTGGCCTCAAAAGGCTTAAACAAACCCCCACGCTCCAGACTCGTCAAGCGACTCTTAGACCCTGAATCGTAGTCTCGTCGACCCCGGATTTTCTGCATGAATAACCCCAAGAAGCGACTCCCGTGAGCACTTCCCCTCATAGCAAGATGCATACGAGCGGAGTCTCTATTCGAGCCTACCAATCTTTGAGCTGCCCGATTCTCTGACCGGTTCAATCGTCCTCTCGGAGTTGATGGATTGTATCATTTGACTTATTATGGCCCCGCCATGAAGTAACGAGAAGTTATGAGTGATCAAGTTGCAGGTTCGTAACTGGAGAGTCCTTTGAGCCGCCATATATGGGTTTGTGTTGAAGAACATCAATACCCAGGAGATGATATAAAAGCCAAGTCTCCTCCGACTTGATATCCAAATAAGAGCTTACACTATCGCCCATTACACTGATAAATCCTATTGAATACCTTTACCATTGATCCCAACCAAACTTCAGAAAATCCCAACAGTATCAAGCTATATCATGCCTCCTCATAGTGACGCTCCCTCACCAGCAGGGTCCTTCAGCTCCCAGCTATACAACCACAGCCAATGGCACTCAAGCAATGGAAATCACAACTTCGTATCTGATTCTTCATCAAGCGCTTCTGCAGACAATCGCTTGGATGATGTGCAGCATATAAAACGCCCTCTAACACCTGGCGTCTATGTTCCAACCATGTGCTTCTTCGATCCAGATACAGAAGACGTCGACACCGCTGCAATTGCCGCTCATGCTGTGCGACTCGCTCAGGCTGGTGTAACAGGCCTTGCGACGCAGGGTTCCAACGGAGAGGCCGTTCATCTCTCCCACTCGGAGCGGCAGCTGGTCACCGCCACTACAAGAGCCGCCCTGAATGACGGCGGCTTCTCGCATGTGCCCGTGATCGTGGGATGTGGAAGCCAGAGCACGCGCGAGACCGTACAATACTGCCATGAGGCTTGGGAGGCTGGCGGTGACTATGCGCTCGTCCTACCCCCGTCCTACTATGCCACGTTATTTGCCCCGGCCTCGGAAACCATCCTGGAGTATTTCACAAGAGTTGCAGACAAGTCTCCCATACCGATCATAATCTACAACTTTCCTGGTGCTGTGGGGGGCATGGATATGTCATCGGACATGATCATCACTCTTGCACGACATCCAAATATTGTAGGCGTGAAGTTGACATGCGGCAACACGGGAAAACTGAACAGGGTAGCCGCGGCAACCCGCAAGCCTTCAAAATACAACCCACAGGAGCCCGAGTTCCTAGTCCTCGCAGGTTCCGCCGACTTTCTGATCCCTTCTCTGGCCGGAGGTGGTCACGGCATCCTGGCAGGCTTGGCCAACATTGCCCCGAGGGCATGCATCAAGACCATGGAACTCTATCTTCAAGGCAATGTTTCCGAAGCACAAAAGATGCAGGAAGTGGTCTCACAAGGCGACTGGACGGCGATCCAGGGCGGTGTGGTTGGTGTCAAGGCTGGACTACAGGCTTGGATGGGTTACGGAGGCTTTGCACGAAGTCCACTGCCGAGGCCAGACACAGAGCAAACGAAGCGGTGGAGGGAAGGTTTTCGGGACCTTGTGATGCTGGAGAGATCACTCTAAGTCCGAGTGTACTCTAAGTCTGAGACGGTGATCATGAAGGACCGGCCACGAGTGTCACACCAAAGCAAAAGAAGTGGAGGATATCTTACAACTTGGCATGGATGAGGGAGCTCTGATAGCACGATACACTTTGTATCGTGCCGTATTCTTTCCATAAGTGGATCGGAGTAAGCAGCAAGAGTATCCTATGATGCCTTCACACAGAGTTAAGAGTGTATCTCCCGGGACCTGCATGAGTCGGAAGCTTGAGGGGGCGTGGTCAGCATCGTATTGATGCGATGGGTGGTTCACAAGGCGTGGCATTGTGCGATGACTGCTTTTAGCGTTGCGCCATAAAAGTGATACTGTATCTGTACATATTTGCCCTATGCAATGAGACATTTTGTGGACAAGAGGCATTGTATTGTGTCTGTGAGCATGGCTGACGCGCAAGACTGTCTTGGATCTATCCTCCATAATTGTTAGTTCTTCGATGGTGTTTTTTTTTGGTTCAGTGTAACATATCTAGGTATCTTACAAGGGTCAACCCTTAATTGCCAAGCCGATCTACAGGAACCCAGAAAGACTCCTTTTGGCAAATGGCATGACAATCACATCGTGTTTCAGTCCCAGATTGGAAATCGACAATGCTAAGATGCCATGACAAAGCACCGTCGACATGTAACCGGACCGTTGAAGTGATCAGCAAATAAATCGGAGCAGCAGAGTTTTCTGTAGAAACAAGGAGAGGATCTCGATTCCTCAAGAGCAGACGCTGTAAGCAAAAGTTGAGCACAACAACCTTGTCGCATAACGAGCTGATCTTTTGCCAAGTCTGTCAAGGGACTAGTAATGAATTATTGAATTTGTTGGCAATGGCATCCATACATTGATTGAAAATAGTAATGTAGATAAATCAGCCGTAAGCATTGGTCTTGCTCGTCCTTGGCAAGTTGGCACATCCATCTCAGATTCAATCGATACTTGCATGGATTCCCCTCATTCATCACATCATTAGATTGGATCTTATGAGAGGATGCGACTATGATGCATGACTAGTCTATGTCTACCTTACGTTACGGTACGGGGTCAGCCGCGAGGTGACTCTGGAGGTTGTGCCAGTAAACTTTCTGAGAATAAGCTAAAAAATAACTTTCAGCTCGGTCACTATCCCGTGTCGAATACAAGCTTCTACCCAGCATGGGAACTGTCAGTGGTTGCTTCCAAGAGCCTCCTGTCAGTGTCAAGTGATTTATAGATGCTTCAGTAGCCTCATCATCTGCCATAAAGCCATTGAGGTTATAACCACAACACACATCCCTACATCTGACAACGGTATCGGCGCCGAATTCGTCCGTTGGGACGCGGGGAGGCACGAGGCAAACGCCTAGTAAACGGTTCAAACTCTGATCTGATCAGCCCAACTTGGCATCAGCATCTCGAGATGCCATATTTGGATATCGAGTTGGGCATCCTACAGCTCTGCTTGGCTGGAACCTGTAGGGCTCGTATCGGCAAGTTAAAATGGATCGAAGCCTCATGCAGGCGGGCCATACCTCATCGGCGGTGTGTAGGTTAACACGAGGTTTTCAAGCTTAACAGCAGGATATAGTCCCAATCATGAATGCATCGAGTTACATGAGGCGGAAGCTTACAGACATAGAAATACGGGATTGGCTGCAGCTAAATGCATGTTGTTTGTCGACGCGGGCTTGTCAGGATATAAGTGGTTGAAGAGAAGATCCATGCATGGAGGCTTACGGCAGAACACCATCTTTTTTTGTTTGTTAGTATGGAGAAACAACATTGCCAAGCGAATAGCTATCACTGGATGAGATGCAATTCCAATCCTACAGTAGCATAATCAATAGTTCTAGTTGAAACGGACCCAAGAGAAGCGGAATCACGCGCAGAGGCACGGCGAGCTAGAGACGAGCTAGAAGCTGGAGGGAGGGGATTTAATGAATTTAATTCTCCCTTAGTGCAAGATTGCCCCTTACTGAGATATGGCTTTCACGGACAACGGCCCATGGCTCTGGTGAGCCTGCTGAGGGACTAAAGGCTGTCGCCTCCGCCCCTTGGCCAGTGCAAAAGACTAGCCACTAGTTCCTTCAGCCGTCTAGACTATTGCGAGTCTAGGGGCAGGCAGTTATGCACGAATCGAGCGGGTGGCTGTTTCATGACTGGGTGGATTTCCCAAGGCTCGCATCTCAGCAGAAGCCGCTTGAGGGAGATTGGGTCTAGCTTAAACGGTGAGGACGAACCACGAGGACCGAGGCCGTAATTAACCCGTCATGATGCTAAAAAAAGGCCAAAAGGCTTTTCATCAATGTCCAACAAGTCTAACAAGAGGGCCAAATATGGATGTGATGGACTGCCTCAGATAGACAAACAGACAAACGAGCTGAACTGAGCTGGCCTGAGCTGACCTGAAGAAGCAAAAGGGCTTTTTGTGGTTGCATCTGATCTTACCGAAGAGATAATTCCTCCGCTTGTTTCCTTCTTGGACATGCACACCAGTTTATCATGTATCAGGTATACCGAACCATACCGTATACGCACCACAGATGAGAGCCTCGTATAACTGAGCCGATTATTTCCTACTGCTTGCTACACGCTCGTCTCTGTACCGATCGAATCGGCATCTCCGTCTAGATCCGGGGCGTCCAGGTTTCCTCTCTCTGTACAGGACCACAATCCCTGCCTGCCAGCCAGAGAGGATCTGTTACCCTCAACACCAACGTTGATCATTGTGCTATGGATATTAATAATTGTTCGGAATAATAATCAATAGTGCCTGACGTAGTTTTGACGCATCGTGAGTTGTTCCCGGAAAGCGGCTGATGCCCCCCCATTGTGCCAATCATCAATTCCAAACCCAACTTCAGCTGCACCTGCGATAGGCTGTTATGTCAGAGGGCATCGCGCTGGTGATCCTTTTTTAGTATCTTCCGAACATCATGTCATGACCTGGGTGTGCTCGTGGTGCCGGGTGCCGGCCTGTACCTAGCCTGCCAGTAAGGAGTAGACTCTGCTAGGTAGGGGCGGCTTCACTCTTGGCATCAATTTAATTTGAGTCCCTGGATGCTACGTTGTTGACAGTTTAGCGATAGGCCTGGAGTCACCCGTGGTTGTTTGTATGTACGTATGTAGTAGTTGTGGCTATGATTATGGCCCCATTGAGCTGGGCGTCTAGGACTGTCGCCGTAGAGCCCAGCTCTTTCAGGAAATAATTCACATTTGCTCGTGATTCTTCACATCCAATCCTCACAGCATCCATCCGCAGACGGGACCAATTTAGGCATGCAAGCCATGTTAGAATTTCAGGTACAGGCTCTAAGCGCGCCAGGGGAGCCCATTTGGGCGCTACGCTACATATTGTCTGAGATTGCAATTTACATTCGGTACCTCGGCATCTCACCTATACAAGGTGTCCGAGCAAAGTACCTGCTAACCACAACAATCCCTTTGTCCTCTGGGTATCGTGTCGTGTCGTGTCGTGCCGCTGAGCGACAGGCCCACTACCACCTTTGCCTTAGCCTGGCCCACTCACCAGGCACAAACAACTCCAACTTCCAGCTTCCCCAACCGCTGGAAGAGCCCAGAAGCAGGGCTGTGGTCAAAGTACCGCTCGCCTGGGCTGGCCTGGATCCTGCCCCCCTGTTGTCTTCTGGTCTCTTCACAACCATCGAATACGACGTGCCATAGGACGGACAAGTTTCTTACCATCAGCACTGGATCTCACTGAAAGATTACCTTCTTTCTCCTTGTTAATGTCTCGACTAATGTCTGGACAATTGACGCGTAGGCAATTTGATAGGCCTAAGCAATCGCTAGGGACACAGACGTTGATCCATCCAATGTGGCGTTACGAGCGAACAAGCTACTAAGCACAGAAAAGATGAAAGAAAAGCAACATTGGATACATGACCCTGGCTTGTCCATGTGCATGGGTCATATCCCAATTTCACCCACACCTTCCTAGCTCATTGCACACTGCTCCTTGCAACTTTCAACTCCTCGTCAGTGGACACATCCCATAGAGTATCGATCTTTGCCCTACCTGTGCACCCCCTCCCCCTTGTCATCTAGGGCCGCTAAGAGGGGCGTTACGAACCCCTTTGACGATGATTGACAGCTGGGACGGAGGTTCGGATGCGGAGAAGGGATCATGACCTATTCCCAGAGCCATTGCCATCAGCCCTCTCTTGCACACCCCCCGTCTTGTTGCCGTGGTCATGGCTCAGGGTTGACTATATCTCGGACGCTTTCCCACACTCTTAACCACTTCCCTCTCCGATCTTGTCCTTTTTCTTGAGCAAGCAAAGTCGTACATTGACGCACGACTTCTGTTCGAATACATTCGTTTTATTTTTCAGGACAATCATCATGCTGGGCAAGTTCCTAGTCGCCGCTCTCGCGGTCGTCGGCGGTGTCAACCCCGTCGAGGCTCAGCAGCAGAACATCTTCGTTACTGGTGTCCCTGTCACTGGTGGAGCTGCTGTTCCTGCTCGAAAGAACATCAATGACATGCAGAAGGCTGGCGGCCCCGCCTGGTAAGTCTGCCGTGTGGTTGCTAACACAACCGATGCTAATTTCAACACCAGGGACCTTTACATGCGAGCCGTCCGCTCCATGTACGATGCTAAGGAGACTGACTGGAAGTCTTACTTCCAGGTTGGTGGTATTCACGGAAAGCCCTTCATTCAGTGGAACGGTGGTGGTGGTCGAAGCGGCAATGGCTGGCCCGGATACTGCCCTCACGGTGAGAGCATCTTCCTGACATGGCACCGTCCCTATGTCCTGCTCTACGAGCAGATCCTCGTCGAGCATGCCAAGCGCCTGGCCAACCTCTACCCTTCCAAGTACCGCAAGCAGTACGTTGATGCAGCCAACAACCTGCGTGCCGCCTACTGGGATTGGGCCCTCGATGGCATTCCCGCTATCCTCACCCAGCAGAATGTCAACGTCAAGGTTCCCAACGGCAGCGGCCTCAAGACCATCAACATGAAGAACCCTCTTTACACTTACAACTTCCCCAAGGACGCCCTCAACAACAAGTACGGATCATGGGACGACGAGCACCGCGTTCGCATCTACCACTGCCCCGCTCCCGATAGCTTCCCTTCAAGTGCCAACAAACTCCTCCGCCAGCGACCTTACAAGCAATGGGTCTACGATGTCATGACCCGACCTACCACCTTCAACCAGTTCGCTTCCACCGGTGCCAACGGTGCTTCTCTCGAGCAGATTCACAACGCCATTCACTGGGATGCTTCTTGCGCCGGTCAGTTCCTCGCCACCGAGTTCTCTGGCTTCGACCCCCTCTTCTGGTTGCACCACGTCAACGTCGACCGTCTCTGGGCTTACTGGCAGGCCATGCACCCCAGCCAGTCTACCTTCACTGGCTCTTACTCTGGTGGTGCCCGTTACTCTACTCCCCAGGGCACCCGCATCACTCCCAGCTCTCCTCTCAACCCCTTCTACCGATCCAGGGGTAACTTCCACACCTCTGACACTGTTAAGAGCATCAAGGGTTTCGGTTACACCTACGCTGGACTCGAGTACTGGCACATGTCTGCCAGCCAGCTCTCCAACTCTGCCAAAACCACCATCAACCGTCTCTATGGCAGCGGTTCTTCCCGCCGTCGTGATGTTGAGGAGCGTGGCCTGATTGAGGAGCGTGCTGGTGCCAACACCACCCGTTACTTTGCCAACGTCCAGCTCGATGTCACCGAGGTCGAGCGACCTGCCCAGGTCAACGTTTACGTCTCTGGAAAGCTCGTTGGTGGTCTCGTCGTTATGCGACAGCCTGCTGAGGGTATCATCCACGGTTCTTTCTCCGCTGACCAGGCTGCCGATGCCCCTCAGCTTCTTGCTGCCTGCTCTCCTACCAAGGTTGCCGATGCCGTCACCAGCGGCCTCCAGGTTGAGATTGTCAAGCTCGACGGCTCCAAGATTGACATCAGCACCGTCCCCAGCTTGAAGCTCAGCCTCGACGATGTTGCCTACACCCCTCCTGCCGCTGAGGATGACCTCCCCTCCTACGGCACTCCTCGCACCCAGCCCGCCAAGGCTGTTGCCCTTACCAACGCCAAGGCCCTCAAGGCTGTCAGCGCTTGTGCCAACAAGCTTCCTTCTTTCAACCCTCCTGTCTAAATACCCGGCCACCATCGGCGTTTCATTTTATCATATCTGCCGTCGGCGGGCTAGCATGCTCGACCGCGGCTCATAAGGGACCACTAGCAAACCGCACAAATTCTTTTAAGTAATTTTAATCCCTGGCAGACTCGGGGAGTCACGATTGTATTTTTTCGCCAGACTAGGTCTATAGTTGCCATATAGCGGCCCCTTTGTCTTGTACATCTCGAACTCGTTCCATATGCGTGATGTGATGTTGAGATATCTGTTAAAAACAAACCTAACAAGTGTATTAGGAGGTCTGAATTTCTTAACATGAAGAAATTCTCTCCAAGCTACATCACTGAATAACAAATCGTACCAAGTATTTATAAAATAGAGTCTAGAAGACCATGTGAAGTGGTACGAAAAGTTGTCACAAGCCACTTGCATTCGTTACCGCGGGAAAGCCGAACTGTCAGGGGATGTAACTTGACCTTGGCCTATACGAACAGATGGTTCATGCCTTTTTACTTCTCTTGTAAAAAATTTGCAAGATGGTCAACCGGCTACTTGACTGCTCCTCCAGCATGAAGCCATTCAGGGGCCCCCAGCTCAGGTCGTGGTATGGTTGCCCAATAATCTTGAAGCGTCAATCCCTCCAGCGTCGAGATTGTTGTCCTGGTTGAACTTCCGTGTTCGTATTGACTGATTCTTTCACTCAGGCTCTCGTAGTGTTGTTTTTACTATTGTCAAGTCATGTAACATGATTTACAAAATGAATGTCTTCTGAATTTGAGGTAAAGCTTGCCGGGCTGACCCTTAATATTAGGGACTGGTGGTTCTATCATGATATGTGCAATCAAAGCTTTATAGAGGCCAGTAACTGTTATTCTCATAGAGTACTAGTAATAGAAATCAACAATGATTCAAGGATCTCAATCAACTTCTGCCCCTGAAGCAACTGTATGCCTATAGCATTGCTATCTGGTCGAGACCTGCCCGTCGCAAGTTTATGATTTGATTCCTTCCCAGCTCATGAGGTATAAGAACGAGCTCAGAAGATTTCCATGTTTTGAAAACCTTCAAAGATTTGAATTATATGTTTCGAGACCATTGCAGGAAATGTTTGCTGAGTTGCTCTCTCAAGACGAAACCTGATGGCATCGGCTTCCAGCGATGGCAAACTCGGAAAATTTTATACAGGGGTGAATAGTCGTATATTTTACTTGAAAGAAGAGGGCAAGCAAAGTAGTTACCATGAAAACGAAACTGGATAGGCAAGGACTGGAGAGATATGCCCGAGCTGTGCGAACGAGCTGTCACCCCTAGCTCTAAGCGGCGGGCCGCTTCTTTATTTAGATCAATAGGATATCGCGATAGACTCGTCTCAATACAACGAAAGCTGGGAAGGAACGTATAAGCCAGTATACAGCACTGGTTTTGATGAAATAGAAGACTTTGCCTAGCAGTTCTTTCAACCCGTCATCGTACCTACCGATGAGGTGCAGCTCCAACATTGAGAAACAGTATTAGTTGAAAGGCACAAGAAGAGTTAGGACGCCCCGAATCTCAAGAAGGGTTAGATTACAAGTTATAATACAAAACCGTTGCCTTTTTTGTTGCCGTTCTACTGGTAGATAGTGCATACAGGCCAAGCTATAGGATAACTACCTACTAGAAGAGTCTATAAGTCAACTTGGGGCACAGCTGTACTATTTTACGCCCCAGAATACGTGTTTAGCTTCTTAATGGCCGTAACCTAACAATAAAGATACAATCGAGACTATCGAGCGGGTAGTCCCTTATACAGAGCTAGTCTTATTAACAATTGAGGCTCGAGTATTGTGTCACACCTGATTTCAAGCTATAGCGATAGAAACCCAACACCCGGAATACAACCGACACTGTTCGGTAGACTTCGAAGAATTAAAATTCTAGATTCAAGAGCTCTGAGATATCAAGATCAAGAAACTTACCCAAACTGTCACGTGCCCCAGGTCTTGGCCACAAATGTGATGTCGTGAGGTTTCTGGTTGGCCAATTTCGACTTCACAACTTTCTACTCACTATACTTCACTTCCCCTTTGTTTAAGCAAACTCTACGTCACGTCACGTAGTAAAGATGTCATTCGAAATCTTAGTTCCTTCTGAGAGAGAGGCCCCTGGTGTCACCGACACCTTCTTTGCCGCCATGGACATCAACTTGTTGATGCACGCACAATTTCCCAACCCTGAGAGCAAGGAGTTTTTCCGAGGCTGGCTTTTCAGAGATACTATGGATCATGTCAAAAGCGTCGACAAGGGTGTCCTCGTTGCACGCGACCCAGAGACCGGGAAAATAGCGAGTTTCGCTAAGTGGAACGTTCAGCGGCAACCGCGGTCGCGAGAGATGGAAGAAGAAGCCGATGATGATGAGTTCCCAGACTTCTGCCGTCGTCAATACCTTGGCCCCTACGCGGATCTTACTAAGAGTAAGAGAGACAAGGTCCTGGGCGACAAGACTTATTACCGTGAGTTATTTGCTGCTGAGTGGAGGCCGGAATATCGACGACCAAACCTTGACCGCTATATACCTATGGAGTTGGGGATTTTGGTCGAAGCTACCTTGGCCATGTGTCACTCGGCACTAACGTTTCCTAGACGTGACATATCTCTGCACAGATCCCAAGTTCAATGGCCGAGGGGCTGCGTCAACTTTGCTTCGTCGAGTGCAGGCTGAGGCCTCCAAGGAGAATGCACCAGTTATTCTCGAGGCTACCATGAATGCGGTCTCGTTTTACCAAAAACTAGGCTTCCAGATACGAGAAGGGCTAAATATGGTGCTCCCAGCTCGTGGCTCAGATGAACCAACTGAATACTATGAAGAGAGAGTTATGGTTTGGGCAAGAGACCGAAAGCCATAAAGAGTTACACCGACGAGGCCACAACGTTGTCGCTAATCGTCCCCACACTCACGTGGCAAAACGTTAAGGGTAATTTAACGCTGAGCTTTGACTCAACATCTCCAACATGACATCAACGGAGGTTGTAGGTCGAAGCAGAGCTTCGGACTAGACGGAGAGGTTTGGACCGTTATCGGTCGGTATAGCCGGTCATATAGTGTAGCTGGTCGTGCATTTCATCGGCATAACATCAACAAAAGTCACAGCCAACATGACAGAAGCTCCGGACCCAACAATGACGCTCTTGCTCTAGATATCGCTCGCTCTAGAATCAGTGTTTGATGGATCTCGACAAATTGGCCCGTGCGTAGCGATGGGCCGGGACAGGACCGGCAACATTCCCCTGTAGCCCCCACGGCACAGGGGTAGAGTCTCTGTTGAGCCAAGATCAGGGACAGGACAAGGGACATTTTCGGATCATGATGGGAGGGCTTTCTATGGACCAATCATAGAGAGCGTATTTGTTCCAAGGGATCTGAAGTAATCTGTTGATAACTCTGAGCTGATAGATCTAGGAAGAAACTGTCGCGTGCGGGGCCCATCTCAACGTCTTTCCAAAAATCTGTGTAAAGGTTTGGTGGAATGAAACTGGGGACCATATGACTAATGTTCTCTTGTTCCATGAATTGTTGCTATCAAAGAGGGACGAGAAGATCATCACTTGGCAACCGGAGATAACTGACTGATGACAGGTTAATTTTGGCAAACCCTTCACCGAGTTTACATGCTGTGAACCGAACATCGGAGTAATTCGGATTAGTCTAAGTAGCCGGCGGCGGCACCGGGTCTAATATATAGCCGGTGGTGCCAAAAGTGAGCAGATAGGGGAGATTTGCGGTGTTTTGGGAGCTGATGAGGCATATCACGACGAGCGAATCCAACAGTAAGGAACCTCGGGAATTTTGCCAATGAGACAAAAGGTTATTTTAGCCGCTAACATACATACGCAGTGAGAGGGTAACGACGTCTTGTTTGACTGCAGCGGTAAATCAACCCCGGACGAGCCATTACGTTAAAACAACTGCCGGACCATGCAGAATGAGGCAAGACAAGCTCACAGATGGTTTTCCATTTGGTAATGGGCTCAGAGGAACGCCCTTGGTCAGCTGGTATGAGATACTCGACTTCTAAGTGCATTTCCATGGAGATTTTGTGTATACTGTACTTTCCAAGCTCAAGGTTTCCTCTCAAGATGGTGTTCAAAGCTGGCATATGTGGTTGTGCAGAAAAATGTCTCTGAAGGCTGGGGGGTTCCTCTTTTCTTGATTTAACTTATCTTTTGCCATTATGTATTTCTATCTCCTCTGCTTTTCTAGAGATAAGCTTGCTCATCCATTCAACTCTCACTGCCTTCATCCTCACTCGCTCGGATGTACAGTACACAGCAACACCAGACCCGGACCTAGACTCTGGACCCCAGGGTTGTTCATGATGTGGCCCATTTCTTTCCTCGGCCGAGGAAAAAAATGAGCTGGTCTTTGTCTGGGCATTTGACAACGACGCCGCTGCCGAGAAAATCCCCCATTGCTCACGCTGGTCTTCGTCGACATGACTGGGGCCATGTAACGGCTCAGCATTGGCCATGATTCAAGCAAGGCTGTGTTCCCGCCAAGTACCGTCCGTGTGTCTCTCTTTGACATGTCGGAAATTGGAAGCGACTTGATATTGGGGGATATGATTTGCAGCAAGTGGATATCTCTTCATGAGAGGGCTTAAGGTTTGATGTTTCAGTCTGTTGAGTCATTGATTACTACGCCCCTAGTATATTTGCGTGCGAGGACAAGCAAAGAGCCACTCAAGTTGAGGGCATGACAGCCCAAGTACACAAGCAGAAACACGAATGTCCCCAGATGATGCGTTCCCCTTGGTCGTTTGATGTCGAGATACGAAATATCTGTATTGAAGTTCAGTACCTCCCTTCCTGGGCCATGTTCCCCAAGTTCGAGATTCCTGATTCGGCACATGCTCCGGGGGCTTCGAATTTGGGGGGACGCCTCTTAGACACCAATTGACAAGGCTTGTCCCGAAGTTGACGGAGGGGAACTTGGGGATTGGATCTGGAGAACGGGACCCTTTGACGGGAGAAGTCCTGGTCAGGTACTTTTGGCGTTGCGGGGAATACCATCAAGCCGGATGTACTCTTTCTCTTTTCGTCCTTCTCACATGCCTGTTGTTTTGCACTTTCACGTCCCTTCTCCAAAACCCTCCATGATCATTTAGTACAGTAGCAGCAACTCTGCTATTTTTCTGCTCCTCTTTGCCTTTTTCCCCTTCTTCCTTTTTCTCTCCTCATTCACTTTCGGGTACTGCCCAACCACAAAAGACACAGTTCAGGCAGCGGACGGCTATCGCACCTCTTAATTATACTTTGATATAAATAAGTTATTCACGGCTGCGAAACCGGCCATCGCGCCACTGTCGGGCGACTAGGTAGCTGATTTTGGCCCAGTCGGTCGTTTTTTTATTGATGACGTCGAATCTGATAGGTCTGTTAGCTTATCTCGCATTTACCTGAGAGAAAAAAAGGACAAGGGCAAAGCCTCCAGCCCAGGTTCTACCCTCTACCACTGGCCTCTGCGCATCCTTATCATCGTTGTTATCAATATCAGTTGGTTGTTACACACAGCTTCTCCGGATTATCTCTTCTCCAAGCAGAGAAGCCGATACTGGATCGAATCAGGTCACAGCAGAGGGTAACTTGACGGCGCATTGAGATTCAGGACGCTACCCTGGCCCTGCATTTGCATTTGCATTTGCATTTGCATCTGCATTCCAACCAAACCCAGTCTAATCTAATCCCCGGTTCCCCAGGCTTTGATCCCCCGCCTGCAAGAGTCAAGACATTTTGGCTGTGGGAGCACCAAATCAGCCAGCCAGAGCACAGCTGACAGCTCACAACGGGCGTACCAAGGCAAGCAACTTTGTCATTCAATTTGCTTTGTTTCTTTTGTGCCGACCTGTTATCGCCGTCGCCGACGATCTGAACAGTACTGTGCTTGATCGTGCTCTGTCCTGTCTGTCTAGGCTTTCGCTTGTTGTGTCGCACCGCATCATCGCCGTACAATTTCCGGGCTATCGCATCTACAACCTACATATATACATCTAATATTGGTTGCAGAGAGGGTAGGCGAAGAGAGGACAGCAGGACAAGACTAGGCAAGACAAGAGGGAAACGAGGGAAAAGAGAGGAGAATTGACTCAACAATAAGGACCGAGTTCGGTATTTCTCAACCTGATTATCGTTCTCTTAGTCAATACCCTCTCCCCGCTTGCAGAAGCCTTATCAGATAAACCAAAAAACACCCCTGGTCTGGGCTGTTTCTGTTTCTGTCACTGTCACTTCTTCGCTGTCGACCGACTCGACTCCATCGGCGCCCATCTGCGCCCGCCATCCCAATCATCCCAGCAAGTCCCTGACATTGGATCCCAGCATCTTGGATCCCACTCTTTGCCCTCGCTCGCGCTGGTTCCCGTCCTCCCTTCGCCAACCACTTACACACTTTGTTTGCTCGCTCGGGCATTTTCTTATCTTTTTCCCTTCTCCTTCTTCTCATCTTCCTTGCATCACCTCGCCTCCCATCCCATCACATCCCGTCTTCCGTTTCCCCAGATTCTTATCTCACACCAACCATTGACTCGTGTCGTGTGTGTGACTCTAATCAACTCAATCAACTCGATTTGGATAACGTGGTTCTATTAGCTATCGTTACCTATCATCTCGCTTCTCAGTGGTCGTAGCTCTAACCGCATTGCGTCACTGTCGACCCCGTGGGGCTTTATCGCATCCCAAAAAAAAAAAAAACTATCTCTCTATCGTCACCACCACCCATATCGGAAATCTTGCTGCACTGGCATTGACCGGGCTGCATTGTACCCCCGAGACGGGAGGCTGACAACTCAAAGAGCCACTGAGGCTCAACCTTCTTGCGCCCGTTTATTGCAGGGCAACGGGCGCCTGTAAGGTATTCTGGTGTAGCACAATTCAAGCCCTAGGTTGTGCCCTGACAGCAACACACCCTCTGTTTGTTGGTGTTTTGCTCTGCTGATAGCGGGCAGACCTGCGGCGTTATCGAGGTTCCATACATTGTTCTGGATCTATCCGTACTTCTCCCACCATGTCTCCCCAGTCCTCAGCCCCGGTCCAGAGGACGGCGCCTATCGCCATTGCTCCTAAACCTCCTCGGCCAGAGCCATCTGCTTATCGCCAGGACAGCTTCCATAGGCTCGAGATGGGTCACGGAGTCGCCAGCTCTGCACCCGTTGAGGGTTCATCCTTCAACGCCTCCTCCATCCCACCTTGTCTATCATGTCGGTACTCTCGCGTCAACTGCATCCTTAACGACGACGACGACTGTTGCATCCAGTGCCAAGCTGCGGGCTCCGAATGTTCCCTTTCATCCAGCCCTCAGTCCCGAAAAAGGAAGCTTCATGGTGAGGCTAGTGATGATATTATCGGGAAAAGAAGGTCAGATCAATTCCGATATCCCCATCTCATTCTCCATATCCATATTCTTCTCCATATTCATGCCGCCGAGTCCTCCACACTCATCCTGGCTTGAATGCTCCACCAGTCCCCGTGCCTTTCCCATGCGTCTATCGTTTCCTTCTACACTCTTTCCCTTTCTCTGATAACCTTCCACCTTACTCGTGTTCCTCCTTGCATGCCTTTGTCTGACATATGATTGGCCTCGTACAGTTCACCGGGTCTCGCATCTAGGCGACGAAACCATAACTCAAGCCTTTCCAGCACCGCCGCTAGCAGTTCGTTCCTGGAGGAGATGGCCAATGTTGGCGGCCCGACCATGCTTAAACGTACGCTCGGCCTCCAGGATGATCGCTACAGCCAGTACATTGGTCCTACTACAGACTTTGAACCTTCACTCATCAACCTCTCCTCCTTTGATCCCCATGACGAAAGTCTACTATCAAGAGGCACTCTTCGCAAAGTCAGCGAACACGATACTTTCTTGATGCTTCCTGACTCCAGCACTCCAGGACACGAACATGTGACGCAAGACGCCGATCATGTCGAATCCATCGTGGCACCCCACGGCAGACGTCTCATCGACATATACTTTCGAGTCGTGCACCCAGGATTTCCTATCATCCAAAAACATGTCTTCATGGAAAAGTATGAAAGATCTTACCGAGAGTTTTCGCCACCATTACTAGCAGCTGTGTACATCCTTGCCATCAATTGGTGGGACCAAAGTGAGGAACTGGCTGGTTTGCCACGACCCAATGTTAGAGAGCTCGAGAGCATCGTCCGTACAACTCTTGATGAAGCCACTTTTCGACCCAAGCTTTCAACTATTCAGGCCGGTCTACTTCTTTCCCAGAGGCCCGAGGGTGACCAGTGGGCCCCTACCGCCCAACTTGTTGCACTTGGTCATGAATTGGGGTTGCACTTGGATTGTACTGGTTGGAAAATACCACCGTGGGAGAAGGGCCTGAGAAAACGATTGGCTTGGGCACTTTACATGCAGGACAAATGGGGTGCCCTCGTTCACGGGCGGCCATCACACATTTTTGCTACTAACTGGGGCGTTCAGCCTCTAACAGCAAATGACTTTCCTGACGTCGAATGGGACGAGAACGACCCGGAGGAGAAGCTCGATATTGAGAAGGGAAGGGTGTTATTTACACGAGTGGTACAACTTTCGGAAATACTCTCCGAAATTCTGGACACTTTCTATACTCTTCAAGCCATGAACACGGTTGCAAATGCAGGTAAACAAGGGACGCAGCTAGTTTTGTCGCTTGCGAAACCCATTCAGCTCAAATTGAAGGAGTGGTACGGAGGCCTACCGCAATTGATTCGCCTCGACTCTTCGTACTCTTCTCTTAACCCTTCATCAAACAGGTTGTCGAGTATTGGATATCTCCATCTGGCATACTTTGCGGCCGAAATTACGCTCCATAGACGAATCATCCGATCATTGGCTTCTCCGTCTAGCTCTGTCGACTCATACGTACAGCACATCTGTCGCAGTGCCGCCAAAGCACGCCTCATCTCTGCCATGGACTTTGTCAACAGACTTGGACCCAACCATTTGCGTTCGTTTTGGTACTTCGCTTCCAAGACTAACTTTGCATTGATTGGCACATTTGGATCTCTCCTTTGGGCAACATCACCTGGGCGCGAGGAAGCGGATTGGTATCGAAGACGTTTGGGAGAGTATAGATGGACTCTCTCAGTTAGCTCGAAACCTGGGGAAGGCAAGGGTTTGACTGAGTTTGCCATGACAATGTTGGATATCTCCACGGGCCTGCTCAAGCAGCTCCCCGAAAAACCCTCCATGAGTAGGAATGGGAGTCATGCGGACCTTTCGGTTTCCGCGCCACCCATTTTCAGTGGTGGCATTCTTGACAGCTTGGGCACCAGGCCCAGTGCGCCAGAAATGAGCGCCATGTATAGTCCACGGACGGATGATGAGGAAGAAGAGGAGGAGATAGACAGCAGTGACGATGACATGGAAGACTATCCTACACGGATGTAAGGATTGGGGGAGATACGGGAACAAGATACACTTAAAAGAGGAAGGTTCCGAGATTCAGACAACTACCATGGTCGAGGAACGATCAGAGGTGTTGTTATGGAACATATTGCCACGGCTTGCATCGTTCAGGCGTTTCTGTCGTTGCTGCATTGCGATTTGGTAGGGCTGAGGAGTTGACATGGGTATATTGTCATCCTTTTAGGCCTTATTATGGTTATTTTTTCTTTCTGATCATTTGGGCTTGGTTTGATGAATGATACCTTGGTTTCGGGGCCCCTCTGGAGGGGCTCGGGACATGACGGAATAGCATGAGGGCGCATTATACTGGGGATACGAGCATTGAGAACTCAGAGTTGTATAAAGCAAGGTGTGCATGATCAGTTAGATTGGATTGGACTTTTATGAATTACGTATAATACGAGGAATGGCAACACTAGCAGTTGAGTTACGTTGAGTCTCATAATTTGGCTCCAGAGAATGTTGTATCGTCTCGTCTCATCTCGTCAACTCTAACAGCCATATAAGTATACTTAGCACGGTAATTGTAGTAGTGACAACTTCAATCCGAGGGGATTGCTATGCGAGTGGCTAATGTCACATTGTGCATGCAAGATAGTAAATGTTTAGATAGATGCTACCATGAGGTGAAGTGGTGGGACACGACTTTGAGTATGATTGTATATCATATAAGTGCAAATTAAATAGACAGAAGGTTATTACGTGTATAAGAAGAATTGTTGCTACACTGGTGTTGAAGCCTATGCTCTCCAGATACCAGTCAACGCGGTCCCACACTTCAATTGAGCCACTGCACCAGCCACAAAGAATCCAAATAAAGAAAACGGTTTCCCGCCACGTCAACCTTAATTGAGCTTGATTTCATCTGTAACCAACCAACTGTCAACGAGCTTCAAGTGCAGGCCATTTGAACCGCCGGGTCAGACCGTTCTTGCCTATTTCCCTTCTTTATTCATATCTTGATTTGTATTTCCTGTACATTCTTGTCTACCAATTGCCCTCGTATCTCATAATGGCTCCCAAAAAGGAGGGCCAATCGGCCAAGGCGACTGGCGCGCCTGAAGGCTTCACGCCAGAACGGTTTGAAAAGGAACTCAAGGAACTTGCGACCAAGGCCAAGGAAGATACTTTTGCGAAGCGGTTCATGGGTCAAGCGCTTGTTTACTTCCAGACTCTTTTGCTTCTCGGTTTGTTAGGTGTCGCGTCGAGCGCGTCGCAGCTCAACCTGTCCCCTATCTTTGGGTCCATCCCTTCTGCTGTCACGCACACAACTGCGCTCAAGGCGGCTTGCTTTATCGGTTGGGCCGGCAATTTGATGCTCCGCATGGCTCTTCCTATGTCGACTTCTCAGCTTCTCCCAGTCATCGCCCTTAATATCCCGGCTATCCAGTTTCTTCTCGGGACCTTCACTGACCGTCTTGGCTCTTGGTGGGGTCCTCTCATTATCGAGGGTTTCACCTTGTTCCCCCTGGCCATCGTTTCGGCAGCCTCCGTGGCCGATGTTCTTGAGGACGCTGACCTGAGCGCACTGCCCAAATTCGTCGCAGATGCGGCGCCTGGCATTGTCTCGTGGGGCCTGTTTAGACTTGCTGAGAACCAGTCCATGGAGAAGCTGCAGGGTGTTGTTGGGAGTACCTTTGTGTTTACTCGTGTCGGTATTGAGCTTGTCTTGGGAGCCATTTATGCTATTATGGCACCATCCAAGTATCTCGTTTTGGCTATCCCTGCGCTATTACACACGGCAGTCTTAAACACCCACGTTATGACACCCATGGCTACCGAAGCTCTTAACAGTACCTTGACAGCTCAGAATTGGACACTGTTGGAGCGCCGCGAGTCGTTGACTGGCTATGTGTCAGTCATCGAGAGCCTGGAGAGAGGTTATCGTGTAATGCGCTGTGATCATAGTCTTCTTGGAGGTCAGTGGGTTCAGCTCAATGGTCGAAGAGTGTCCGAGCCGATTTACGGTGTTTTCGTCATGCTCGAAGCTGTCCGTCTTGTTGAGCGGGAGGCTCCCCTGCCTGACAGCGAAGCTAGCGCCCTTGTTATGTAAGTCCCCGTTCTTGTGCTTCGTCATTACTCACTAACATGACATAGTGGCCTTGGTATTGGAACTACCCCTTCTGCCTTTGTTTCTCACGGCATTGACACTACCGTGGTTGAGATTGATCCAGTGGTTTATGAGTTCGCTCAAAAATACTTTGATCTTCGGGAGAACAACCCTGCTGCCGTCGCCGATGCTGTCTCTTATACAGCTGACTTGGTGAAGCAATCCAAGACCTATGACTACATTGTTCACGACGTGTTCACTGGTGGTGCTGAGCCTGTTGACCTCTTTACTCTCGAGTTCCTCCAAGGATTGGGAGACTTGCTGAAGGATGATGGAGTCATTGCTATTGTAAGTAAAGTGAGCATTAACTTAAGCCATGCACTGACATTACCCTTAGAACTATGCTGGTGACTTTGGCCTTCCTACACCTCAGCTCATCTACCGCACCATCAAGAAGGTTTTCCCCTCCTGCCGTATCTTCCGTGAGAGCCCACGAGATGAGGCCAACGTCGAGAAGTGGGGAAGCGACTTCACCAACATGGTCATCTTCTGCCGCAAGACCCCCGGAGAGGTCACCTTCCGCAATCCCAAGCAAAAGGATTTCCTCCGAAGCCAAGTTCGGCAGGCTTTACTATTGCCCAAGTATGAGATTAAGGAGCAGGTCTTCCTTGAAGATGAGGCTACGGATGTCCTCAACAAGAACGAAACGAGCAAGGTTACCAAGTGGCACCAGGACAGCGCTGCTGGACACTGGAAGATCATGCGATCTGTGCTACCTGGAACGATCTGGGAGCAGTGGTAGACACATATCTATGTTGTATATGTTCTGATTGCACATATTTCGTATCATTGTGTATATTTCTACTTAGATGCCTTTTTAGGTGCAACTTGTTCCTGGATATATCACATAATAGACATTTGAATTGTCCACTCTATCGGCCTACTTTTTGGGGTCCCTTGCAGCATTCAACGCATACTGTTGATTGTCCTCATTGAAATCCTTGGAAAATTCGGCAATGTGGTCTGGCACATCTATCCTGTTGTAAGGACCAGCCACTGGTTCACCCATGGTTGCGTGAATAGGTAAGACACCTGTCCAGACTTGGTCCTTGATCGACTCATCCTCCATGTCCCTCTTGTCATCACTGGGACCACCGGTATTGATCTTGGCACTTCCCGATGCGATCTTGACTTTAAGTATGCCAGTGCTTTGAAGCTCAGCTTTGGTCGGCGGGAGACGGGTGTGTCGCCAACGATCAGGCACCACACTATTAGTGATGAGCTCCATGGCATACATCCTCTCCTCCTCGTCCTCTACGAGGACGGCGTGGCCGAATAGGACAGTTGAACGGTAGTTAAAGCTATGATGGAAGGAAGACAAAGCCAAAACTAGCCCATCAACATGAGATGCAGCCACACAGACGGGCATGCCTTTCTCGTCACTAGCACTACGGCCCAAGTTCATAATACGGCTTGACACATATCCGTGAAGATAGAGGTCCAGGGGGTCACCAATATCTGCGCTAGGCCGGTCAAATGAGCCCATCTGGCCGATCATTGGGAGGATGACGGGGAAGGATTGGGTGGGTGTGTTGAAAGAGACATGGAGGATCTGGCAAGTGTTGATGATGTGGTGAATTGTCTTTAGGGCATAAACACCGCGGTCGTTTTCACGTTTGACGGTGTTGATGGCCTCTTTGGGATATTCGAGATCGAATCGACCCATTGTGATTGATGCTAATATTGATGCTGTGGAAAATAGGAATGAGCTTGGCTGTAATGAGCGATGCCTTTAATTGTGGTGATTTCTCTACCTCTTATACTTGGATTTACGTCGTGTTACTCATACATCATTCTAGATCCCACAGCCAAGCAGATGTGAGTCGTCGTATCGGAGCCGAGATACGGTATCATGTCATATAATTATTCGATACATTAGTCCGAGCAATTTGAAGTGTACTTGGTGAGAAGAATACCAGCTAATGTAGAGCACTTGCGCGCCTCTCGATGTCACTGCCATGACAGTATACTTTCAAGATATCCAGCCACATCTGGCTAGCAGTGGTTATGGTGGTGCGGCTAACTGTGGCATCTGACCATTACGTAGAATCCAATTGGCGAGTCACAGATCATGAATCTGAATGTAGTAATTCCGCATGCCGTATGCCGGTAGCTGCATTTGCGTATGGGGTCTTACAGGTTGAGTCCCGAGTTTGACAGCTGATGATTAGCTTTTTATTTGGAATCAATCTTGGCTATACCCAGGTTCTGATAGGATGTGCCATGGGGATTTTGAACGGATGGAGTAATATTTGGCGGTTGCGGGATGAATGACTAACTGGTCTGTAGAGTTTGAGGCTGAAGTTGCCGATATCAGTCTAAGGCTGATCTTCCGGCCCGGTTGTGACTCTTTGCAGGTGACCGGGAGGACCGGCCGTGGACGGTATAGGAAGGACAATGGAGAGGGGCCGACTTTTCTCTTTTTGGGTATCATAATGCAGCTTTTGTCATGCGCTCAACCTGATATTCGACCAAGGAACAGCTGAGGTTCAGTCTGATGTTAATACATTACGTTATGTCCTACCCTATACATCGATATTGTAAGCTAACTTGGCATCTGTTCCAAAATGAGAATGCTTGGACCGCGGAGGTTTGGCTGGTAATAGTAATCGCTAATTGGCGTCAGGACATTTACCTGGGGGTTTGTCCAGGTTGATTGTTGCGTGACTTTGCACTCAACGTTGTTTTACAAACGAGAACTCTATTCAACACCTTGGGACTGGTGGCTGGCGACGGTCGGGTGATCAATTACTGCAGATCAGTCGTGTTGTAGTGACTTGATTGATGGCCATTCTTGATCTGGTTCTGCGGATAATAAGTTCTTACAATCGACATATCCAACAGTTAGAAGACTTCTAACCATCTTCCCAAGTCGACGTCTGTTTATCAAACGTTGAACGATTGATATCGAGTTTACCACAGACTTTAGGTTGTTAGCCGCTGGGTAAGGTTATTACAAGAAATCCGGGGAAGTTCGTAGGGTAGCAACGGGCTGCATCCAAGTGCCCGTGTTTTAGTCCAGTTTGGGCAAGAAAGGCCCAAGGCCCCTCCCTCTTCCTTGTCGTCATTCGGGCGTGTTCGGGTTGAATAAGAGTGAGGCTCCACTGAGAAAGAGAATATAGAAAGTATTGATGCCCATTTATTTCTCCAACTCGCCCGCTTTCCATAATCACTACTACACTATGTCCTCGGCAATAACCTCATTCTCGTCTCTTCCCTCTTCCTCCGCGAATGCGCCATAGTCTAGGGTGCCTGTCACCCTGCAAGTTGTGCCATGCCTTGGGCGGCGACTTGGTCAACCAACAGCAGGCCTCCCTTTGCCCCGCCATATCTTGTCTCGGTCACTGTCCGAACGGGTAATGGGATGTCATGTTAATTCATCTGAACGCGAGAGGACGAGCGTTATTTCTCTTCTCTTTTATTACTTTTATTGCCATGAGTTGAAGCGTTTCGTTGATGCATCCATCTCCCGGCCAAAGTCAAACAAACTCCTTCGCCATGTTTCAACAAACCGGTCACGCCCCCAACTTGGAAGCTGTTTCCGAATAAGTCTGATCCATGGAATAACTCAACCCTCGCGGTTATAGCCCAGCAGGCTCCCTCTCTTATTCATACCTATGGCATCAGTATGCTATTGCCTATGCCTGTTATAGTTCAACAGTGGACCGGCTTGTGTCAAGCACCGAGTCCAGTCTGGAGCCTCGTCTCAGTATTGCCCTAACAGCCGCCATCTCCGACGACTCCAGTTTCATAACGGAAGATGCTACATTGGGCCTTGACGAAACACCATGATATCTCCATTCCACCCAATCATGTCGGATTGTGCGCCACAAAACAAGCGACTACGCGAGTGAGCTCGAACAAAGCCAGTTTGACCCAAGACCTTCGGCTGAAACCCAGCATGATATAGTGTTGCAAGCGCAACTCTGCCTTTCAAAGTATTGTCCCCATCTGTTGACGGCTCTGGTGACTTTCCCATCGTTGCATCACATTTCGTTCCATCTCTCCTTTCGCTTTTTCGCCATTATTCTCTTCTAATCGCACATACCGCTGAACTACGTGCAGTAGTATGCGTCTTGGTTGATCCAAGATCTCATTCGTTTTCCTTTCACTTTCCTAGCCTCATCTACTCTTCGTTACGCTCGTTCTAATACTAATGTCGCTTTCATGACGAACAATCACCGTCAGGCCCTGGTTGCGGCCTTTACTTTGTAAGTCATCCCCTACCACGATACGAACTGATCAAATAACCAGAGAACAGTGGCCTGGTCGCCCATGCTGGTATAGCCGGTTCCTTTCTTCTTCTAAATAATCGTGCTTCCAAAATCATTCGAGATGCTCCGAGGCTGGCCCTCATCGCGTTCCTTATTTCTTCAGCCCTGTGGGCTCAAATCGATTTCTTCGCCTTTTTACTTAATATCAACTCTATGCCAGGCTGTCAGATCATGGTTACCTTTGCATCAACATTCGATCAGTTCGCACGAGTGTCCATACAACAGAGTCTATTATGGATCTTCAGCACCCACAGTCTTGCATCTCTCACTGAGATAGGCGTCATGCAAGGATTTATTGTCTTACGACTTGTTCTTGGAGGAGTCTTCGTGGGGATTCAGCGCCCACAGCTGAATACTATCTGCCTGACCCAAACGTCCATTCTACCGGTTGGGATTACCGTCTCTGTTGTCGACACTGCTTTCGTCGCTTTCCTCCTAATCAGAGTTATCTCTCGCGGTGTCTATTCGGAGACCCAAAGAGGGGCCATCAGTCCTCGTCAGTCCCGAGCGGTTGCTCTCGTTGTGCTGGGTTTGATCATATGGACAGGAGTGAGTATAGACGACTGACAGATGAGCACAATCATAACTGACTATGCTTAGACTAGTGCTCCTTTGATGCTGAGCATTCAGCCCATGGCCATTGTTGTTCGAACAACTGTGCCTTCAGTAGGTCTATTGATACTAATCGGTAGGTCTGCTCTCAAGTATTCGTTCATGAATTAAGCTGACTCGATAGGGATACTCACTTTGTTCCAAGATCGACTGTTCTCCGACAACTCAAAGCACATACAATCAGCGGACGTCAATGATTTCGATGCCTCGCGAGACTTCAGCACACGACAGATAACCAGTGCGGATATCCGTCGCCCGAGGAGTTATGACGAGATAGCGAGAACATCTGCAGCTGATTTCACAGGAGCATCTAAACCTTGGCCAGTTCCCGCAGAACCCAAACGAGAGCTACCTTTGATCACGATGCCAGCTGCTGGGCAAGCCAACATTGGAATGGGTGGTGTTCCCGTGCTAGGCCAACTTTTCCCTCTACCAAGAACTCAGACTTTGCCAAGCTCGACGAAACCTGAAAGCTCTCGACAGATCTTGCACCAGGCAAATTTGAGCACATCTAGCTCCGGATCTAGCTCTAATTCCAGGACCTCAGCTTCCAGCCAGGAGAACTGGGCCGACACCGTCAAACTGGCCGAATCTCAACACAGCTCTTTGTCTTCAGAGAGCGCAGCGTCCGCCACTACTTCAGCTTTCTTGTCACCGGGGACGGAGGAAGTCCGGCGACGATCCCCTCGGCAGTCTCCTCGACATTTGCCATCGCCAGCCCTTTCAATCTTTCCTCGTACGACTCCCACCACGTTGCAAGCACGCACACCCACCAAAGCCGGAGGAGAAGCCGTCGTGAACTTTTCTTTGCCCGTCGAAGCAAGAGTACCGCGCCCGTACCAGCCAATGCGAAATCAGCCCCCGAAATCAGCACCTTTGGCCGTTATTCCCAGAAACAACGCGAACGAGATTCTGGCCAAGAGAGAAGACTCTGCAAAAACATTGTCAGTGGTTCATCGTCCTCGCCCGATACCAAGAAAGTCGAACATCGATCGCGCCCTCTTCCCAGCAGAAGGGTCTCCAAACCTCCAGCACCACAAGCGATCACTGTCGTGTGGTTCCGTGAGATTCAAACAGCCGCATGACATACCAGCTGAAATCAATTACGACTTATCTCGTTTAAATGAATTTGCCAATGTTCTACATGCCAACATCCCAACACCAACCGAAACCGACCGTATCACGAGGCGACGATCACGATCTATGGTTGAGCTACCGATATTACCATCTGATATCGAGTTCAAGCCGAACCGCAATGAAGCCAAGCCACAGATCGACAAGTCAAATACTCTGACCGCTCCCACCAAGACGCCAGCAAGCCTTACTTTAGGTGAGACATCGATTCAATTTCCCAAGAGTCCTCAGCCTACAATTGCTCAACTTCATGATGAGCCAGTATCTGCGACAAGCTCATCTTGGCGTGACCCGCATGGAAAGGGATACGGTCGACGATCTTCGCCTATTCTGCCAGTTGAAGACCTGAGCGCACTCACGCCTTCCACGGTTAGAGATGATGATTTTGCCCTTGACGCGGATATCAGGTCGCCTGCGATGCAGGTCCACGTGCAGAGGGCCCTGACGGTAACAGTTACGGCAAAACATCAACAACAGAGTGGACTCCGAGTTGCGGAGACCCTATCAGCATTGAGCGATGAGAGTCCTCAGGAGCCCTTACCCTTGACCGTGCACAAGCCATCTGCCGAAGCCAATGTCGGCTCTGAATCGGAGTTGCGACGAGCCGAGGACTTGCACCTCACCGCAAAACAACATTTCTGGCCATCGCAAGTGGGGGAAACCCGTCCAGCAACTTTCTCAGACAGGGGATACACGACAAAGCCGCGTCGGAGTCTTCCGCCAGCACCGCTGGTTTTCCGCCGGACCGACAGTTTCTACGCTGAGCCATCGCCCGTGGAATCCGACCTTTCTGAAGAGGATGTGGTGGGAATTTTCCCAGACAGGACCCGTAAGTTCACCTGAATTTGCTATTGCGCAATCGCTAACAGTGGATGAGATTTTGGTTCTCCAGGCTCATCTTATCAGATAGCGGAAAATGATAGACTGGCACTGTTGACAAATCTGGAACTGGAGCTGAACGAACAGGAACACCAATGGCAAACCATTCGCCATACCATGCACGTTCGTGATTCGCTATCAACTGTGGGAACATCTCCTAGCCGAGATTCGCGATATGGGTATGGAAGTGCACGCCTGTCAAAGCTTCCCCAGCAGCGAGGTCAGCTGGATGCAGACTACGACATTCTGGCGCTTTTCCCCCAGGCCGACTTGAAGTCCAGGACAAAACTGGCGGCTAGCTCGACATACCCCAGGTTTACGAATTCATTAGCAACACCTACCCCTCCTGATACTGATGAAGAGAGCGAATACACCGAAGATCACGAGGATGTCATTGGTCACGCCCAGATCAGTCCTGCCAAGGCGGCCATGGTGCTGTGGCGCCCCATAGCTTCCGTGCAAGCGGTTACTAGCACTAGCACTGCACCGTCCCTCTGGACCCCGGCTCGCAGGCCACTGAGGGAAATCGCGCCAGTGGAAATCCCAGGAAGGTCAATTCGAGGACCGGTGAGGAAGGACATGAGATCTCTCGTGATTGAGAGCTCAAGACTTTGGGAGAAACCTGAATCGAAGACCGAGGTATCCAATAACGGACTTTGGCAGCCAGTATCTCAAGTCAAAACCCAAGTGGTGGAAGTTAAGGTCCAGCAGTCAAAGCCTCCCCGCAACCCCCCGCGTCGCATCAAACGTGTCACTATGCTGCCAGATATCCTGGAGAGTCCAAAACCACTCCCTGATAGGCGCGGGACACTTGGGATCTTCCAATTCCCATGGGGTGATCGGTCAGACTGTGCGACAATAACACCGATGTTCATGCCTGGCATGACTTATCAACCTGTGGTGGATGGGGGTATGCAGACGCAGATGCAGCATAGCGGCTCGGTGTTTGACATGGAGGACTACGAGCAGGATGACGGGGAGTACTACGATTCGAGCGAAACGTACGATAGCGACGATGAGGATTGTTTCGAGCTGGCCCAGCCTGTACCCCAGCCAACGGACACGTATTTCCACGGAGCCCCGCCTGAAAAAATATCAACTTCTCACGAGGACGAACTAAAACCTCAGTCAATTGCTGAGTAAGTAAAAATCGGCCACAATGACCTGGCCTGGCTTGGCCTGGGTATTGTCAAGAATGAGGCTGATTATTTTTTCTTTGTAGACAAGGCATAGATTCGGAGCTTTTGAAACATTGCGAGACTTCCGAGGATGGTTATGCCAAGGATGTGCAGATGCAGATGCACGACAGCGGCAGAGATGACAAAGCCAATGATCGGACAAGTCTCCGTACACAGACCCAGGTAAAGTATGACGAAGATGGAGACGCCGACAGCGAGAGCGAAAGCCCACAGGCTGGAGATTACAGCGCAAAGGCCGGTACAGCAGTTGGTGCTCCCCCCACCTCAACAACCACCATAGCGATGACGATTGCGGATATGGATCTCCGGGAGCACGTCTCTGAGAAAAATCGAATCAGGGTCCGCCAGCAGCCGCAATTTGGGGGTCGAGTTGCATCAATAAGCATGCCTGTGCCGCTGATGGCTCGCTGCTTATTGATGGACGTGGGTCGAAATGAACAAGATTGGGCTGGCGCACCAATCACCGACGACAATGGCACTCATGGGACGTCCAAATCCATCTTAGGCCCCTGCACTGACAGGGAGTCTAAGTCCCGTGGCGCCCCAGGCGCAGGGCATCCGCAACAGCACCACCACCAGCAGGCAACGCTTCTGTTCCGTTTCTTAGAGGATTCCATTTCTAAGCCAGCCGACCTTAAGCTTGATTGTGACTCTCCGACTCCGCAGCCGCTAAGTCCGCTCGTCATTTACAAATCCGAAACCCCGACACGCCGGCGACAAATCTTGGTTATTAACTTGTTGTATCCTCCATCAATTCCCACCCAGTCTTCTCTTCAGCAAACAACAAACTATCCGAACATTTCCATGGCTCTGTGGACTCCTAGCACCCCTGTCTCACGTCCCAACAAAGGACTCCCTCAACCCGACGACTCTACCTGGAACTCTTATATTCCTGCTGGTGAGGCTGCACGCCTCCTCCCTGCAAAGGCCGACATGCCTTCTATCAAAAGCAACTCGCTCTGGACCGCCCCTGTCAAGAAGGCGCCTGTCAACAACTTCGGACTTTGGGGAACCACACAACCGCTGCCAGGTATGTGGACTCAATCGCCATTCAACACCAAGATCTCCTACGGTCTTCCCCAGCCTGATGCTGAAACTTGGGCAACCTATCTCGTCGTCGAGGACGATGCTACCCGAGTAAAGCCTAGAGAGGCCGAGCCTCTACCTGTAGATAGCACCTCCTTGTGGACTCCTGCCATCCCCGTTATTTCCGAGATCGTTTCCGAGGATGGTCTCTGGAGCGGATCAAACTCCGCACCTTCGGTCAGCGGCTCCGAACCCTCTACACCTAGCGAGACCTCGGCGGTCAATTTTGGCTTGTGGGAGCCTCTTGCCGCTACTGCTTCCATTGATGATGAAGAGCCGATCGGCCTGTTTAGCCTCAGCCACCGGCGCACCGACTACCGCACAACAAAATTGGCGCCTGCTGCTCAGGGTATGGAACGCTCACCACGAAGAGCTCTAGAGGCCTTCCCCGATTTTGGATTTACCCACCTCTGGAACATGGCCCCTCTCTGGGATTCCAAGGCCAATGCCGCCGCCGTTCAGTTGCAGCGTGAGATTGATTCGTTGGTTTTGGAGGGCCTATTCAGCCTGAATCATCGCCAAAACAACTTCCGTACTACGTCCGAGAGCCCCGCAGCGCTCGAGACCCGACCCAAGCAGCGCATCTCGCAGCAATCTCTGCCGAAGCTCAACACAGATAGCCTCTGGTCTGTGCGTGCATCTAGCCAGGATGTTACCGAGATCAATTGGCTTGCTCTCTCCACAGTCCGACCGAGAACTGCCTCGGTTGTGTCTTTCACTGATAGCGAATCCGTCGTTTCTGACGTGCCCGCTCTCACCAGGGCTTCCTCCATCAAGTCAGAGATGTCCCGACCTGCCGCTACACCCGCTGAGTGGCTCGCTGCCTTGGACGAGGCCATTAGACTCGGATCTGGAAAGGCCCCAGAGATGGACACCGAGGATCCTTGCGCACCTGACTCCGACAACTACCAGCTCTGGTCCAAGCCTGGTGCTGACATTGGTGAGCCTGTCATCGCATCAGATGAGCTTTGGAAGCCCTCTACTGCTCGCTTCCTCGAATTGACGCCCACACTCAGCGAATTCGATAAGCAGCATATTGCATCTGGCACTTCTCAGCGCGGTCGGGTCCAGAAGGCCCGCCCCCCGATGCCCCTCTACCCTGGCTCGTCCTCATCCGCCTTTCTCCCGGGCGCAAGCGAGACTCCCCGCGACTTCAGTGCACAGGGACTTTGGGTTCGCGCACAGTCTCCTGCTCCTGGGGCTAAGGACGACGGTTCATGGATTGACAAGTCTCTTAGAAAGGGACTGTCATTCGTGCAGCTGTGGTGACGGAACCCTGCATGGAAAATAGCAACAACGACAACCCCCACTAGGTTGGGGTCGGGTTGTGTGACATGACGTTACGATCATCAGATTTCTCGGACATGATTTTGCGAAACTATAGCATAAAATTGCTTTATACCTTGCTTTCAAAGCGGATGATGTTACTATTTGAACCGCAGTAACAGTCAGTTGGAGGAAATAGGAGCGTGCTTGACTTGATTTGGCCTTGGCCTTAGCATTTGGTTTTAACCGTTTGGCGTTGGACGCGATAGGTCTCTACATCGCGGGTGGGTTTTCTTTGTCTCATTGCGTGCATTTGCTCACGCCTGCTGTATGAATAGCAAACAACACGGCGCAGTCAACCTGAGCCTCAGAAAAGTATCTTAAGCATTCGAACTCGAATGACAAATCGATCAAAATATCAATAAATGACTCGATACACTTACTAGCCCCTTGCATTTTGTGTTTATATGCCTCAACTTTTAAGCCCTTCGTATGTCACAACTTCCGAAAAGCTCCATTCCATCATGCCATTATGGTTCCTCAAAAGAATAAATTTGTGTTTAGGCTGATATAAAGGGAAATGCCCTCGCGACGACTTGCATTATCACCTGTGGCATGGTTCTGCAACGTGTTTCTTCTGAGCCACCCACCGACTGACAATTCCAACATTGACACACACAAGACATCACATGGACTAAGGATCACCAAACTTGAGACTACAAGAGTATAGGCAGTAAATCGTCATGTCCGTTATAACCTCTCTATCCATGCGTGCATGCATCATAACAACAGGCTGGAGCTGGAAAACTATACGCCGCCCTCGATGCAACATCTCCAAAGCCATCAAAAATAAAAAAATAAAGCAGCTATACGTAGCCTTTACTCAATCATCTCTCCTTTTCTCCATATGCTCTTTTCCTGTCCGAACCTGTATGTATCCCAAACAGCCCCATGACCCGCGTCCCCCTGCGTGATTCTCTTCTTTTTGTCTTCCTCATAGCTGTTAATCCGTGTATGTCCAGCTTGGTATTTCCTCCTTTCAAAGGCAGCTTCTGTAGGCAGCAATTGTTCTGTCTGTTGTCTCGAGCGAAGGGACGTGAATTCTCTCGAGTAAGAAGGTTGTTTTGCAACCACCTCTGCTTGTTTTCCCTTTTCGTTTGAGTAATCATCAAAGCATTACAGCGTGCCTCAGGGCCGCAAGAATAGAACAGCAGAAAGAAAGGGAAAAAATAACAAACGAAACATTACGTTTCCTCATAAACACAAAGGGACAACGCAAGAAAATTCGTTAATAAAACCGACACTTCGTAAACTATACTCGCGCGAACGAGTACCGGCATAGGCGCCGCAACGTTTCGTGTTCCGTCTACCGTATTACTTATAAAGAGTCATTAAGAGCTGTGCTCATGGTATGGCGAGTGCGCTCTGCCTCGTACAAGGGTCCATCCGGTCCAAAATCTAGCTTCGGTGGGCATTAAGGCTCACCAGAAGCGAGGATATGGACAAATGTTCGTCTTGAAAGTATATGTATAGACGAGAAGAATCCAGATGGATCAAGTCGGTCGGAAGAGCTCATGTCGGGGCGTGAGACAGATCGTCCATGAAACGAGTTCCCAGCCTTGAACGTATGCGAATAAACCCAAGTCTCAAAGGCCACCGCTATGCAAATAAAATTTCATGTAATTATTGTTTTATACACGCTCAGGTAAAACAGAGCACCAAGACGCAGACTCGTCAGTTGACAGTCATCATCTGCATCCGTTGTGGTAGGCCAGAAGATGGCGAGTTTTCGGATGATGCGGCTTCCACAAGTGAATTGTTGCCGCGGCTTCGCGCCACTCTTCTAGGAGGACTCGAACCGGGGTCGTCGAAGACCCGTGTAAAGGCAGGGCTCGAGTCATGCTGGCGCTCATGTCTGGGTGTTCTCATTGGGCTGTGCGTAATCTGATCAGCCTGTCGAACAATGTCGGACAGTGTATCTCGTAAATCACCGGCTCTCTTGACCAGAGCCTTGAGGCTATTCGTGTCGAAGTGAACTTTGCCGTTGTCAGGTGCTTGCTCGGGAGCACGATGTTGCATAGCCCCAATGACAGAACGAACGACCCCCGATACATCATGAGCCTTGTTGTACTTGTTCTCAGGTGTTCGAGGGCGACTGGGTCTGTTGGAAGGGGGGTTGTCATTTAAAGGCCAGTTACCGAAAATATCGTCTTCTGGAGAGAAGACAGATCTTCGCCGGGGAGAGTGACGTTCTCGAACGACAGTGGTTTTGGACATAGCGGGTTCGTGACCATCAAAGGCGGCATCGAGGCGATTCATGGAATGGGCATCGAAGCCTTCGTCTCCGAACGTTTCGTCAATATCGAATGCATCGAAGTTGATAGATGAAGTTGACTTTCGATCATCGTTCTCGTCCAACGACTCTTCATCGGGGGATGCGAGAGCAATAATACCATCAGCCTCCTTCCAGAGATGCCTCTGAGATCCTTCGAGCATATCCATATCTCGCCCGTGACGGCACAGACGTTTCAAATCATTGACAAGAAGCGAGAATTCTCGAATATGGCCGGAATGGGCCTTAACACTTGGTTGTGTCGCACGAATCGATTCTGGTACTGCAAAGATTTTGTCATTCTTGTCGTTGCTGCCGACAGGACCAGCACCAAATTCGAAATCGTCATCCCAGTCCTCGCTGACTGTCTTGGTGCCCATGCCCCATGTGCCATACTTGGATCCGGTAGTCTTGGAATCTTCGGGGGCATCATGAACCACTGGGACGCTCTGGCTTCGAACATGAGTTGGGGTTGGACCTTTGCGTATGGCGGAGCGACCACCTCTAGAGTCCATCTCCTTAGCATAAGCAGTCTTTGGCCGCAAACACCGTCCAGTATCAAATTTGTCGTGTGTCGGGGGCTCGCTCCAGTCGAAAAGAGTGCTAAGTGGGCGGTCGTTAGTAGCATCGTGGCCGTTCGTATCAGGAAGGCCATTACCACTAATATTGGCGAGGGCGAGGCGAACATTAGGGTTAATTCCTCTGGAATTCAGTGAGCTCCCTTTGGAGGGAGGTGATAAGGGGTTACAGGGAAACTCATCATCCCTAGCCCAATCATCGTCAAATTCGTCGTCCAAGGATAGCCTGCTGTACTCCTTGGTCGTAGTGGTTAAGACATCGTAGGGCGATGAGTTAAATCTCGACTCAAGCCTGAAGCGTGGTGATGCCTCAGATCGCTTGACTGTGCGGACAGGTGTGGATGCATTCTCGTCCTCCTCCATGATCTTGTCATCCTCATCCCATGTCCGGCCAAGGATCTCGTGGATTGAGAGACGCTTCGTCTTTGTACCATTGCCGGCGGTGCTTGGTGGTGACTCGTCATACATGGACTCCAAGGGGGTCTCGACAGCACGGGCACGACCGGAGCCAACAGTGCGCAGCGAGTCAAACATGGTATCACTCTTGAAATCCGTGTCATCGTCATCCCCCGATGTGCAATCCCGGGTGTCACCTTCAGAGCTCTCCGTGGTGGAGGTCCTGTCGTGCTGCGGTGCCCTAAGTTGTGACATCGCAGTGGAGCTGGTAGAACTTCCGGAGGGTTGGTTAGGCCGAGCCTGGTGAGTGGAAACTCCAGCAGAAGACCCTAACCGGGACGAATCCACATTGAAGTTTGCAAGTCTTGGAACCGTGGGGATTGGTGACGATGAATTCCTTTTACGACCTTTCAACTGCACAGCAGCAGCTGAACCCAGGAATGACCCCTGCCGGCCCGATAATGGTGATGGTGCGGGGAGGGTTGATTCCAGCGGCGGATTGGTTCGAGGTTCAGCGCCAGATTGCGCGCCAGTCAGTGGTTCCGACACATGTCGCTTATTCCCGATCCCGGATTCAGCACCACGCTTAGAGCGCCGGATGCTCCCTGTCGTCCTTACCGCCCAGTTTCCTGCAGATGCAAATGGCATTGAGATCGACTTGCGGGGCGTCCTGGAAGGAGTTCCCTCAGGAGATGGAGTTTTTTCTTCCGCAGTAGATTGATGAGTGCAAGTGTCTGGTTGAATTTGTGCAGCTGGCAATAGACCTCGAGGGGCAGATGCCGCTGAAACCATTCTTGGTTTCACCAGATGAACTCTGTTGCGCTCGTCGTTCTCAATGCAGATGCGCCTCGAGGAGATTGCTCGACCATGTGGACTCAACTCGCCAAACCTACCCGACCCTGTGCGTCCGCTAATACTTAATCTTTTAGAGTGAAAGTACGACTTCCATCCGCTCCTTGCAGATGCCGATCTGGAGGGGGGCTCAAGCGGGGATGGGGCGAGGAACTCGTGGGGTCGTGATGGGTTGTCGAACGAGAAATTGTTCGAATCGGTTGGTGTATTCAGCGCAGAATCGGGTCGAAATTGTTGTAGTGTTGCAGACCTCTGATGGCTCGTAGCAGGTCTGCGAAGAACGGGTAGGATCTGTAAGTGAGACTTCGCACGCCGTCGCGGTAAAGGATCTGGATCGATGCGGGTTGAGGTAGATCGCTTAACGAGCTTGTTTGGAGGGAGTGTTGCTGTTGTAGGATTGCGCAAGATGGGTGCAGCTGAACCGTGGGAAAAGATGGAAGGCGCGTCGGGACCTATACTCGACCTTGTACTTTCGTGACGAGACAGTGGGCGAATGGAGAGACGCCTTATCCAAGATCCATTGGAAGAAATTGAGTCTCTAGACTCGGGGATAATAGCTGGAGAGTCGGTCTGCCTCACAAACGAAGAGTTCCTGCTGAGAGCCAGAGGAGGGGGGGTCGACTGTGTCTGTGGCATAGACGGTCGCTGGTAACGGGAGAGGGGAGGTCTCGAGGCAGTAGTTGGGCGCGGGAGTGTGTGATAGTGCGAGGCGCCGAGAGCAGAGGCAGCGGTGTTGCTCGTAGCGGGCCGTGTGGAAGCAAAGTCGCCAGGCGATTGTGATTGTTTGCTTGGCTCGCGGTCTATCGAGACTCGTCTGGAATGAGAAGGACGTCGAGTCGGGTGAGAGAAAGAGTTGGGTTCAGTGGTGGGCTGGCCGAAAACCAAACCACTGGCCGCTGCAGCGATGGCAGTGCCGGTTCCAACAAGCTGAATAGATAAACACGGTCAATTACTGCTGCAACAGGAAAGATGGTGGGTAAGCCACTTTAGAAAGAGGGTTTGAGGTGATCCAAGAAAAGTGTAGGATAGGGCAGAATTGGGGTGGGATAGTTTAAAGTCTATAACAGCGCCATGTGATGGCTGGTGTGGTGGTGATGATCCTTGGTTGGATTCGATGTGATTGTGGATTGGTTTTGCGGGGAGGACAAAGCTAGCAACAAACTTACACTTGGAACGGTCTGCATAGTAGCTTCCATTGCGAGGGAAGCCGACGCTCTACTCAAATGAGAGAGAGAATGCAGCGGCTAGCATTCTAGAGGCGGAGGATGGCGGTGCTGGAAACGGAGGTGATGCTCATCGTCGTTCAAGCCATGGACCTGAGAGATCTCAATGGAGGCGACAAACCTGAAGGCTTAAGGAGAAGCCGTTGTAACCCACACACCCAAGCGCTCCAAAGGTCCCCCGACTTTGAGAGAAAGGAAGAGTAGTCCCGGGAGAACCATGCGAAGTCGGGAAGAAGCTAGGCGAAACCTGATTCTGGCCGAACAAACAAAACAATGCGAAGCAAACAGACTGCAAGCAAGCAAGCAAGCAAATCGATGCCTTCTCTCCCCGAAGAACCTCGGCGTCAGTTGGTCGCTTGTGTCTCTCTGACGTCCTAGAGGGGGTTTAAAAGAAAGACGGGGAAAGGGCTTGGGCTTGGGAAAAGGATATGAGAGACGAAACTTCTGGGCTGAGCTGAGAGTTTGAGGTTGATTAGGCCCAGGTCGCGGGAGCGACTGTCGAAAACAAAACTCGGCTGGCAGCTGCGGCCGCGGATGCGTAGGTACTGTAGGTAGGTACCTTTTAGCGACAGTGCACCTCAGTGCTGGTGCCAGTGATAGTGGGGAGATGGAAAATGGAGAACCTGGACCGCCTAAGCCTATAGAACGAATGATTTGTGCAGTAGAAAAGGGAGAGACTATTCAGTTGGAAATAATTGACGTCGAAAAGAAGCTTGGCGTTGTCTTTGGAGCGTCTTCTTTTGCCCTGTTCTGTTTTCTCCTGGATGCCCTTACAGCAAAGCAAGTTATGTGGTAGCTTTGTACGTCGAATTTAGCCCGGGAGACGAAAGCAAAGTCTGGGCAATTACAACAGGAGAAGAAACAATAATAAAAAAAGACCGCCCTGAGCCCCTCGAATCGTACGCTTTTCACTACCTGCAACCTGGAGATTACAAGTGAGATTTAGGTGAGGACGGATCGTCTCTGCAGGGATGCACATCAAGACCGCGACTCCACGGGAAGCCAGGGCACCCAGGTCCTGCATTTGTCTCTTCTTAGCGGACGTAGCCACTGAGCATCTAGCGCCGTTGCGGGCCTCAGGGCTCCTGTAAAGCCGGGAAGCCCACTGAACGTGTCTTATCCCTGGCAGTCCAGTGCAAGCAAGACTGCAGGTGGCCCGCTGCGGCGCTGCGCCCAGATATGGCGAGTGCCTGGAGAAACCTGGAATTGATTGGGTCTGGGCTGGGGCACGTCTCAAGCGCTGAGCAGCAAGAGAGATTAGACCTGCTATTTTGAGTGGAGGGCAGCCAACATTAACATGACTTGCATACAATAGTTGATTCAATGGCCTGAATCTGATATCATAGACACTGACTTAGCATTAGTACATCGGATCTAAGGTCAAGATGAGGATCCTCCGGTGGATGATAGTCTTGCTAAACTTGGGGACGGCTTCAGTTTGGTGAAATTGGTTTGACACAGCGCATCTTGATCAAAATGCAATTGCTCACCTAACATCCACTACAATTGTCTTGTTGTAGCTACTGTAGCAGCTACACGAGATCCATCACGTCTCAAAGTCTCAAACATAAATCTCAATATCCTGGAAAGACGCAACGCTTATTATCTAGCGCCTGCGGGCTGGCCACCCGTTATTTACCATTCCAAGGAATATCAACTTTAATTGTCTCGACCTGTATCCGATCGATGGCCATGAAGTGTGGTATGCTTTTTACGACTGGAGTGGGCAACACGACCGCCCTGTGGCTGTTAACCCTGGTACATGGAGCTCCGGACGGGTTACTTCACCAGGGGATTCCTTGGCTTCCTCCGGGGGTTGCATCTCGGGCTCTCCCTACAGCGGCATTTCTGCATCAAAGTCAGATGTGCGCAGGAAAGCGGGTGGTCTGAACGAAGAATGAGGTGCTTATTCGATCTTCAACGCTAAAATACAGGATCGAAGTCGAGATACTCCACCAAAAGGGCATCTCATCGAGCTGCCCTTGATCCTCGAGCTCAATCGCTCGCTCGCTATCTTCGTCTCGTCCCGGCCCCGGAGGTGACGACGACGGGGGTCACAACGGGATGGAGACTCCCCGGAACGGACAAAGCAAAGCAGCACGAGATCCCTGCCGTAGACTCAGAGACCGAGAAACATAATACACGGGCCCTGTCCGTTGCTTGCTCAACGTCAACACAGGCCAAGGGTCCTGGAGTTTGCTCTGCCACATAACAGCATAGGCTATCCACACCTGTAGGTTGGTATCACCAGCATGTTGTCACAGGGCCCTGGTGACGCTGTCCGCCTGCAAGACTGATGTTCCCGCGTATGCCTCTCGCCATCGAGCAGCTGGGGGGATGAGATACAACGATCAATCCTCATCTGCATCATACAACGTGTACAGCTATGTATTCTCGCCCCCTGTTGTCACACAGGGCCGTTCCGGGTTGGAGGCGCGGCCCTGGCAGCGACCCTGTTTATCAACAAACCCTTACAATGTTCAAGGGATTGATGATTATGAAAAGGGTCCTGGGCATAATAGATGCTAAATAGGGAATCAATTCGCGAGGCTTACAGAGGAGAACATGTCAGCATACGTCCATTGAAGTCTGCTCTGAACCAGACAGCACTCTTATAACATTTCCAATCACGGAAATAGGGGTTGTGTTCCCATTGACTTTGTATCTTGCATCTTATAATTGCACCGCCTGAGATCTGTCTGACTGGCATTTCTGATGATGCTGTCTGTACTCCAATGACAAGTCTTCAACTTCAGCCAGTCATTCGACAGTAACACACACTGCCTTACCACAGTATGATCCTCCGGAGTAGTTCGCCATTTCACGCGTACTTGTCTAGCCAATTCGCGACAAGGCCTACAACAAGTTCCCCGATTGCTTGATGTGGCCCTGCATGCAATTAGTATCAATTACAGGTCAGTGACAGTTTTCAGCTTGCTTTGTCCTCCGCACCTTTCCTCCTTGGGACTGCACTTGATATTACCCATGGCGTGCTCGGCCTTCAATAACCGCAGGCCAACAGCTCTTTCAATGGCCAAACGAACATGAGAAGCTGCGTGTGAGCATAAGCAACTCGCCTTTTTGTCCCACGTCCATCAGTCTGCGGCCGCCCTGGGTTATCATGTGCAACGCCAAGTACCTAGGACTATTGACGCATGAAGAACAGAGACGAGCAAACAAAAAAAAAGTTTGTCGATCCAACTTCAGGGACCTTGCCATTGACAAGGTGGCGCAGGGTTCAAGTGGAAGAAAGTCCGATGGATGCAATCAAGGCTATTTGTCTTTTTCAAAGGCTTTCATGATCACATCATGTTCCATCATTGCATATAAGAAAGTGAATATCATGGTTCAGAATGGTTAAGTTGGTAGGGTAGTGCTCCGGGGTACACGGGCCGTTCTTAGCACCTGCAAGACAAATGTTTGCCGATGATACATGAAAAGCACGATATATCAGTAGACATGGTAATTACCTTTCGTGGCTCTCTGAAATCTCCCCATTCTGTACAATACACGACTTTGGTTGTTCATGCTGCCGAAGCTAATGTTTCGCTCCCTTTCAAGTTGGTCCCAAACTGTTCGCACTTATATTAGTAGTTTGTTGATATGTACTAGCATAAGTTACCAAGGTAACCTAAACTATGATATCAAATTCTGCTTTAATATTCCAGAAACTAGGTACACGTGTAATAAACGTCCCTTGCAGATCTAGAACAAAACTATCTCTTGAAATCAACAATGGTACCGTAACTTGAAGACTGGGCTGTCAGAAGATGAGGCTTGCCACACAGGTTGTATTAGCCACAACCAACCATAAATAGATAAACGTAAATAACAACAAGAAAAACAACAACAACAACAACAACAACACCACACCACACCACATACAAAACCCAATGATCTGCAGAATAAACCTGCCGCTCTGCCTCTGCCTCTGCCTCTGCCTCTGCCTGAAGAAAGCGGAGCAGCTGGCCGCCCCTTGCTCGCATTTACTGAGGGGTCGGATGAAACGATTGACCTGATTTGATGAGATTATGCCTCCACCGTCGCCGAAAGTCATGGGTATCGGAATGTTTTTCGGTCGACGAGCTTTTCGATCAAGATCCGAAGAAGCGCTTGCGTCTGATAGTGGGGCCCAGTTCAAGAACTAGAGGCATCTTGGACTTGGAGCATCTCTCGCCTCAAGGCGGGCACCATTCAGATGTTCCAGATGCGAATTTGCACTCACACCAAATTCCCAGAACGCCAAAGGCAGATCTTCCTCGTGTTGGGGCAATGGCCCGCGATGCAGAGAAACTTAACTTGCACCCCTGCTTCTAGTGCTCGCTTGTCTCGATAAGGCTGGCTCGTGGCCACTGGATATCTTTTGCCTGGCCCAATACGCTGACAAACATGTACTCAGCCCAGATCCTCGTGAACCGGTTTCCTTGAGCATTGACATCGGGTTGTTCCAGAGACCAAAACCATCTCAGGAACTCTCGCAACTCATACCTGAAACGAGACTGTCGAGAAAAGCGGAGTTGTTCCTTCTTCCCACTTCCTTCAAAGTTCTCTTGATACTAGGATATCCCTTGATCTCTGGTGTTTCTCAAGCATCTGACTGCAGATGCAGTTGGATGGATATGAAGAGGAAGCAACTTGAGCGTGTGAACCAGTCAATTTGCCATTGCTTTCATTCAGCAACCCACTCACCTGCCGACTTGCGAACATCTTGAAGGGTTCCTCAGCCAGTCGACACAATGCATTTTCTCTGAGCATCAAGTCCAATTTCCACCAACCATCCTCAAACGGCAGCTAGGCTCTAGACAGATGTGCCTAGTGCTCACCATCAGAGCTGATGCAATGCACGAACTGCTTTTTCTAGCGATAGCCCTAAACTCAAAAGCCGCAGTGTGCTTGTCGACAGCCACAAATTGAAGAAGGGACAAACAAACTCTGGGCTCTCTTCGCGGGCGGACAAGGGTCCTATCTTGAGGCTCTCTAGGCTCTCAAGCAACATGGACAACTCCAGACTGGAATGCTGGATTTTCCCCGCAGAATAAGGAAATAATTCCGAGTTATCATGATCGCCGTGGCTTTTGAGTCGATGGGTGATTTGCTTCAGCCATTGTCTCATATCGGCCCTCGACAAACGTGAGCATAGGAGGCGCATGACCGACGAGGCGTCCAGCTGCCCACGCGCCTGGGACACTGTCACTCCCATGGAGCTAAGTTGACTTTGTCCTATCGAGTCAATCTCATACCCGCAATTGGTATTGAATCATAACAGGCGGACGAGTGCTCGTCTTGAGACATGATCAATTTGTTGTTTTGCTTGAATAACACGTTGGTGCAGGTCTTGTTAAGCCACACTTATAATTTTGAAGACTCAATTGACACCCTTGGACTCAAGGGGATCGCACATGTACAATGGCAATCTTTCACATTTCCATCAGGGACAGCAATGTCTATACACGTACGATGCCCTGGCCCCTGAGATTCTAGACTCGGAGCTAACTTTTCCGCATTTAAACCAGTTTGGTGTGTTTTGATAAGGCCCGATGGTCAAGCCATCGTCGAGCCAAGTGGAGGCAATAGTATTGCAATGTTAAAAATGACGTTGAATGGGCCGTGTCCTCGCGAAACGGTGGCGCCGAAAGTCCACCTAGAGGCTCAAGCGTCCACAATTGCCGGAGCGCCGTTTATCCTTTAGTTAGCAACTTAGCAATGTCCTTTACGAGTTGGTGGGTGATGGCTGGCGCCAGGGGCAAGTTGGTGATGGTTGTCAATCCGCTGGTAAGACAAGAGACGTTATTGGTCTCACAGAGCCCCTAATGTTTATTGTTGATGTGAGTGGGGAATGTGAATTCCTGAAAAACAGCAGTGGAGGGAGGACACGAGGATATTGTCAGAAGTGAATCAGTTGATTTCTTCAGTAAACATTCCATCTCCAGCTAAGTCTGTTGCGTGACTCTCTGCATTGGGTATGTGACTTGAGCTTTCATGCAGAAGGGCCTTGCATCGATCTCCCGTATGTACAGTAATGCACATGGTTATCACATCTGATCGCCAATGCAGTGTTGTGCAGAACAATGCAGACGCAAGATCAGGGCTCGGTCAGCATAAACAACCTAGATCTGAGTTAAATACCAGGGTTCATTTCAGGGTCAATTGGCTGAATTGTGCAAGCGGGCGAAGAAAAACATCATGAGATGAAGTTGACGCGTCGCGTCAATAACCCCTCTTCCCTTACCTCACTTAACTTAACAAAATAAATACACAGAGCTATAGCGGCTTTCTGCACTGTGATTGGTGCTCCGGGTTTGGAGCTGAAAACTGTAATTACTGAAACCGGCGTAGAGCTAGGATTCGTGGCAACTGGTTATTGCTGAATTCAACGCCGGCGGTTTCAATAGTCAGCAACCACATTGATAACCGACCTCCGAGGCACTGCATCGTCGCTGGGATAGCCCTGTAGAATGAACCAAGATTTGCTCGAGTGCAGTGTCTTGTCGTTGTTGATAGGTTGGCTTGGAGGTTAGATGAGAACTCAATGGGCTGCGAACGCTCAAGTCGCTCTACACATGCAGTCTCTCTCTGCATAAACGCAACTTATCAGCGCTGATATTAGGTTACGGGTATGCTAATAGCAGCATGCATGCATGTCCGTTGTTTAATTTGCCCGTGAACAGGTTTTGTGAGAAACCTGTATTTCGACATCCCATTCTTGAATTAGAGGCCCTTCACCGCCAGTTGGGCTTTGTTTGATAACCTGATCCTTCTATATTTGGAGTGAATAGCTGCAATCTAACATCTGTAGTTTATTATGAGGCTTGGTTTAGCTCTGAAGGTCAAGTTTCTTTTCAGGTCCAATGAGTCTGGAGGTATACTGGCGGACTGGTAAACCTTTCACTCGTATGGATGCCCCTGCTCGCATTTTGATATAGCCTCCCTCGGCGATATGCCCTTTTCTTGTATGCTCGAGCTCCCGTGTCTTGGGTTCTTGCTATCCGCATGACCCGGTTCGGGAAAGCTATGACTCCCATTCCCATCTTCTTGGGCACTTACAAACTTGATGTGGCTAGCTATAGGTTAGGTCGCTACGACTAGGACAGTTTTTCGTGGTTTGAGGAGAGTGGCAGAGTGGCTTCTATGTCCAACTTTCCACCTGCTGCAAAACCCGGGACTTTATTTAAATCAGTCGTTTTATCATCTCGGTTATATTGAGTAGTGTCAAAGTTCCAACTTGAATTCTAAACCGGCTGGACATATCTGGTGTGCACACCAATATCATACTCGTTGTCACAGTCAGATTGAGCTATTTTGACAGGACGCCAAGCTGAGTTAGTTGTAGCACATTCACCATGGTTATAACCGAATTAAACCATCATCATGAGTCAGTTAGAACCAAACTAGAAGTTAAGAATGAGCATGCATTCCTTTAGTGATTCATGATCAATTATTAAAATTTATGGATTAGTTATCGCTACATAGTTTTTCAGACACACCTACCCTGGAGATGATGATGTCGGTGATCGGACGTCAGACCTCCGTGATGGATCCAGTATCTACACCCACAATTTTCAACGACATCTCTGGCGGGGCATCCAAGGTAGCGACACTGTCAAGCCATTCAGTCACAGTTTGACAACTCTGTGTAGCCGGCGGAGCATACTAAAGTTGTACATCGCATCGTGGATTATCAAGAGGTCTCAAGTCATTCGTTCTTAGCCCAGCTATCCTACCGTCGAGTCAGCGCATCATGGAGGCCGATATCAGAGCTGTGCTGCCGCACATCGACCCCGTAGTCTCCGAGTACTCTGTGGGCTACCTGACCCATGCGTCAACTTCCTACTTGGACGAGGAGGATGCATCGGGCGAGTCACCACTGAACGAGGCTGCTTCCACCGTCACCGAGCTCCTACTGTCCGCATCTGGCCAAGTTAATGCTGAGCTGGAGGAGAAGATCAAGCAATTGGTCGAGAAATGGGTCGATAAGTACACTGAGGCCAATGGAGGCCAGAGACGAGGACCTTCGACGGTCAAGCGCCTAGACCAGACTATCCAGGTGAGCCAGCAGCGCAACATGTCGTCCACCTTAGCTGTGGCGACCGGTGGCGTGGACCTGGAGTCTGCAAACGCAAGGAAGGTTGAATCCAAGGTCGATCGCAAGAAGCTTGAGAAGGCAGAGAGAAAGATTGCCGCCAAGCAGCAGAAGAAAACCTTCAAGACTGTCGAGTATGAGGCATCCAAGCTGCTTGACCAACCCGAGTCGACCCAGTCATACGAAGAGTTCTATATGGCTGTCAACCCTCTGCAAATGGGCTCCAGCTCCGCAAACAAGTCAAAGGATATTAAATTGGACAACATCGATGTATCGATCAGTGGAAACCGCATTCTTACAGACACAACGCTTACTCTCGCCTATGGCCACCGGTATGGTTTGGTTGGTAACAACGGTGTTGGTAAATCAACACTGCTTCGAGCTCTGTCTCGCCGTGAGGTTGCAATTCCACTCCACATCTCCATTCTGCACGTTGAGCAAGAAGTAAGTCTCTGTTACATCAAGAAAAACCATAGCTGACAAGAAAGATTACTGGTGACGACACCCCAGCCATCCAGGCGGTTCTCGACGCCGATGTTTGGCGCAAGGTTCTCTTGAAGGAGCAAGATGTAAGTCTGCCTTTGAGTCATATGAAACACCTACTAACGATGATAGCAAATTACGGCTCGCCTGGCAGAGTTGGAGAAGCAACGTGCTTCTCTGGCCGACACATCTGCTGACGCGGCCAGAATCGATCGTGATAGAGAGGCCCAGGATACCAAGTTGGGAGATGTTCAGTCCAAGTTGGCCGAAATGGAGTCAGACAAGGCCGAGTCACGAGCTGCTAGTATTCTTGCTGGTCTCGGTTTCTCAACAGAGCGACAGCAGCACGCCACCAAGACCTTCTCTGGTGGTTGGAGAATGCGTCTGGCCCTTGCCCGAGCACTGTTCTGTGAACCTGACTTGCTTCTTCTTGACGAACCGTCTAACATGTTGGACGTTCCTTCGATTACATTCTTGTCCGAGTACCTTCAAACATACCCCAGCACCGTCCTCGTTGTCTCTCACGACAGAGCGTTCCTCAACGAAGTCGCCACCGATATCATTCATCAACACTCTCAGCGTCTCGACTACTACCGTGGAGCCAACTTCGATACCTTCTATGCTACTCGCGAGGAGCGCAAGAAAGTCGCCAAACGAGAGTACGAGAACCAGATGGTCCAGAGAGCCCATCTGCAGGCGTTTATCGACAAGTTCCGGTATAACGCCGCTAAGTCATCAGAAGCCCAGTCACGTATCAAGAAGCTCGAGAAGATGCCGGTCCTTGAACCCCCAGAGGCTGAGTACAGCGTCAAGTTCACATTCCCCGAGGTCGAGAAGCTATCTCCCCCTATTGTACAGATGTCTGAGGTCACTTTTGGTTATAACAAAGACAACATCTTGCTCCGCAATGTTGACCTGGATGTCCAGCTGGATTCTCGAATTGGTATCGTCGGACCCAACGGTGCGGGTAAGACAACTATCCTGAAGCTGCTCATTGGTAAACTGGATCCTTCGTCTGGTCTGATCTCGCAACACCCTCGTCTTCGAATTGGATTCTTCGCTCAGCACCACGTTGACGCCCTCGACCTCAATGACAGTGCCGTGGGTTTCATGTCAAAGAACTATCCGGGACGAACAGATGAGGAATACCGTCGGCGACTTGGTGCTTTTGGTATCACCGGCACAACCGGCCTGCAGAAGATGGGATTGCTCTCTGGAGGTCAGAAGTCTCGTGTTGCTTTTGCTTGCCTGGCTCTTACAAACCCGCACATTCTGGTTCTTGACGAACCTTCTAACCATCTTGATATCGAAGCCATGGATGCTTTGGCTGAGGCGCTCAACGAATTCCAGGGTGGTGTGCTGATGGTGTCTCACGACGTCACAATGTTGCAGACGGTGTGCAAATCGCTGTGGGTTTGTGACGGAGGCACTGTCGAGAAGTTCCCTGGCGATGTTCAGGCGTACAAGAAGAGGATTGCCGCGCAAGCTAATGCTGCAGGTGTTGTTAAGCAGCATTAAGTACGTAGCCAAATTGATAAGGCTGATTTTATGGTCCAGAGAGATTTGCCCGATAACTTTGAGACCAGATAACCTATTCTAATGTGTGATACGAGCCGTTCACGTCGCTGATTTCAGCTACTCGCTATTCAGCTGATGAGAGTTTCCTCTCACAAACACAACAATCAAGATTTGACTCATATTGTCCGACCCTAATGGTACTGATGCATAATGCGAGGTTGTGTTACATGTGATGTCGATAAATTGGGCTCGGACGGATTTCTATCAGAGCCTCGATGAATAGGCGACAATTCGCACTCAATAGCAACAATGAGCATCGAGTTTCAAACAAGACCCTTTTAAATGATGCACCTACGGATTCTGCATCTTATTTTTATCAAAGCTCCAACTCCCTTCCTACAAAAAACTTAACTGCGCGCAGCGCTTCAGCTTTAACAAGGAATACTCAACACTCACATATCTTCGGTCTCAATCATTGCCTATCATGTCAGAAATGGAAGGCGTCGTGGCCACCCAGGCGGTCGTCGCCATGGATATCACAGAACCTGATCCTCACGAAAGCCGCGACGAAAACAAACCCGCGTTCGATATCAAGAAGCCCAAGCCAACACTCCAAATCCGCGACAATCTACTGTACTGGAAGTGCAACCAAACACTTCACGACGGCAGCGTCTGCGGTTCCTACAACGAGCTGGACTTCAAGCAGTGCAAGGACTGCAAGAGCCGACGCGGTATTGGAGATGATGGCACTGACGCCTACGGCACTAAGATTGCAAAGATCATCTTTGTCAATAACAAGAATGGAGAGGAGCTTTGGCAGTATGCTTCGGAGGAATAGGTCAGCTCAAAGATGTCGATGGTTCAAATGGATGCGAAGTCTATCAGAGAAGACATGAATACAAGGCGAAGGAGAACTCAATGGTCATTTGCGCGCTAGAGATGTCGCTTTTGCCTCAAACTTTTACGAATCATGAGAAATGGATCAGATTTGGTTTTAGAGGTGGCTTATAGGTGTCGACATGTTGTTCCTCAAAGGAACCTCCGAGCAACATCTACTACAGAGGGCACAATAGGTTTCCCCCCAAGCTTTTCAAATTATACCTGTTACAGGAGGACTTCTTCTTTCATCGCTAAGGAGTCTTCCTAAAAGCCATTCAGTTGTGCATGAATACATGTGTTTCGTGACAATCTGAGACTTCCAAAGAGAAGTCACATCATGGACTTTACTACCGTCCGTCTAGCGGAGAGCATCCTAGAGCCAGATCAGTAGACTTAGGTGATATACATCCACTTGCCATGTGCAACGACTCCCTATAATATGTAAATACTCTTTACTCTTCACTTGGCGAAGCAGGGGTAGCCTACTGGTTGTTATGTAACTAGACTTTCGTCCGGTCTCTAATCTTTTACACCATATGGATTCTTCCTACGCTCTTTTGGTTCGCTTGACCTGACAGCTGGCGAGAGTATGTAAGCTGTTATATGTAGTAATTCAAGGACTGAACACTCAAGCCGCAGGGAACAAGATAACCTCTGACCTTGAACCAAGGTGCTGAAAACCATTACATAAGTCTTTTTGTCGTTTAGGATAGAGATATTGGGGTTTGTTGCCTCCCCTAGCCGAGGTAGGCAGATTGTAGCTGAGACTGATTGGCGCCTAGGTTCAGATTAACATCAATATGTGCATTGAAGAACCAATGGCTATCAAGTAGGAAAGACGATGCAAATTGAAAGCGTTCAAGGCAATTGGAGCCTTACTTCACTGATGGGTATTTTCTACTGTGTATCTTGGTACATACAGATATAAACTTGAAGATTCTCTTACTGTGTAATCGCCTCATTTTGAAATGCTGGTCGCCCGAAGACGTATGTTCATCTCGGATGGTCAAATCGCCCAATTTACCAGTGGCGCAAGTTTTGCTGGCACTCCATCAGATGGCGATCTGGCGATACTTCACATACTGGGCTGCCAGCGTGGCTGGCCTCAACGGCGCGTAGTTGTAACTTTAACAACGGCTCGATTCGGGGCAATTAAGCTTACTAAATATATAAGTTAGAGTTCTATAGGTAGTTTCTTCTTTTATTTCAGCTGTATTACAAGAATTCACCACTTCCATTCTTAATATGCATCTGGAGATAAAATGGCGGGCTGCTATTTCCTCCTCTCCATCGGCAGTGACAGGTGCAGATTCATTGGCGTGCCTGCCACTGCGGGACCCTTCAGGCGGCGCCTTGCCCTTCTGAACGCGTGCACGGACCAAGAGGTAAACAAGTGAGAGTGCTTACTGGTCCAATGGCCTGGAAGGAACCGCCCTGCCCCTTGTTTACCCCCCCTGCTGGGCCCTGGAGCCGTGGCGGTGAACAATTTCACCCTCTACCCTCCAGCTCCAAACAAAAATCAACATCGCCCTTTGGTCTCCTTCCAACCCAACCCAACCCACTCTTGTCCTCCTCCGTCAAAGCTAGGTCTACTTCAGCTCTTCGACGACTTCGGCCCATTTCTCTCCTCCTTCTCTCTACTCCTCCAGATTACATTCATCCACACTCATCAACATGCGTGAGATTGTAAGTACCTCTCTTTTTAAGTTCGTGTTGTGCTGTTGCACGCGTTGAGTTTATCATGCCCCTGATTCTACCCCGCTGGGCGGTGGCAGCTCAACGACAATGCACGATAGCTACCAGCTTTACCATACCTTCTGTCAAGACAAGAAGCTAATCAGATCTCTTCTCTACAATAGGTTCACCTCCAGACCGGTCAGTGCGTAAGTGCTCATCGCTTCCTCAACGTCGCATGCGGGGGATGCTCACAATGTTTATCAGGGTAACCAAATCGGTGCTGCTTTCTGGCAAACCATCTCTGGCGAGCACGGCCTCGACAGCAATGGTGTCTACAACGGTACCTCCGAGCTCCAGCTCGAGCGCATGAGTGTCTACTTCAACGAGGTATGCATTAACAGTCAATGTCAAGAATTCCCAAGCTCACACAACTAGGCCTCTGGCAACAAGTATGTTCCCCGAGCCGTCCTCGTCGATCTTGAGCCTGGTACCATGGACGCCGTCCGTGCTGGTCCCTTCGGTCAGCTCTTCCGTCCCGACAACTTCGTTTTCGGTCAGTCCGGTGCTGGAAACAACTGGGCCAAGGGCCACTACACTGAGGGTGCCGAACTTGTCGACCAGGTCCTCGACGTCGTCCGCCGTGAGGCCGAGGGCTGCGATTGCCTCCAGGGTTTCCAGATCACCCACTCTCTCGGTGGTGGTACCGGTGCCGGTATGGGTACTCTGCTCATTTCAAAGATCCGCGAGAAATTTCCCGACCGAATGATGGCCACCTTCTCCGTCGTTCCCTCCCCCAAGGTCTCTGACACCGTCGTTGAGCCCTACAATGCTACCCTCTCCGTCCACCAGCTGGTCGAGAACTCCGATGAGACCTTCTGTATCGATAACGAGGCCCTCTACGATATCTGCATGCGCACCCTGAAGCTGTCCAACCCCTCCTACGGTGACCTCAACTACCTCGTTTCTGCTGTCATGTCCGGTGTCACCACCTGTCTCCGTTTCCCCGGTCAGCTGAACTCCGACCTCCGAAAGCTCGCCGTCAACATGGTGCCTTTCCCTCGCCTACACTTCTTCATGGTTGGCTTTGCTCCTCTGACCAGCCGTGGTGCTCACTCTTTCCGCGCAGTCAGCGTTCCTGAGTTGACCCAACAGATGTTCGACCCCAAGAACATGATGGCCGCTTCGGACTTCCGCAACGGTCGCTACCTGACCTGCTCGGCCATTTTGTGAGTGAACCCGATTTTGCACATAGGAATTACTTGCTAACTTTATACAGCCGTGGCCGTGTCGCTATGAAGGAGGTCGAGGACCAGATGCGCAACGTCCAGAACAAGAACTCTTCTTACTTCGTTGAATGGATTCCCAACAACATCCAAACAGCCCTTTGTGCCATCCCTCCCCGAGGACTTACGATGTCCTCGACCTTCATCGGAAACTCCACCTCTATCCAGGAGCTCTTCAAGCGTGTTGGTGAGCAGTTCACTGCCATGTTCCGACGCAAGGCTTTCTTGCATTGGTATACTGGTGAGGGTATGGACGAGATGGAGTTCACTGAGGCCGAGTCTAACATGAATGATCTTGTCTCCGAATACCAGCAGTACCAGGATGCTGGTATTGATGAGGAGGAAGAGGAGTACGAGGAGGAGCTCCCTGAGGGCGAGGAGTAAACATGCTCCACAATGTGCTGAAATAACTGGCCGCTATGTTATGTTTGTCGTATAGCCGGCCTGCAACTTCTTTTCGAGTGTAGTTGTTGTAATTCTGGGGTTAAGATATCCTCAATAGTGGCAGTACACTATAGTTGTATGAGCCGAATAAAATTCCAAGAGTACTATTGTACCAATTCAATTCTCAAAGATGGTGAACCTAGCACTAACTAATTTAAACTGGTCACAAGCCAGTTTCGCCGAGTTCTCGAAATGTTTCTGTGACATGAAGTTAAGCATCGGCAATCGGACCACATTGACCGACGGACCCTTGGTGTAAGTTATCATAGTGAGCACGTGATGCCATGACTAAGCGCGAAAAGTTGAGCTTGTCAACCTCGTTCGACGAGCCAATACTGCTGCACGCCCACGGCAGCCATCTCGACACCAATGGCCGCCATGTTTACTCCCAGCCGGGGGAGGGCAATTGGACGAGCCATTGCGGCCTCGTCGTCTGGCCCTGTCACCCTCCCTAGCTTCCTGGTGCCAGCATGGCAAGCGACAGCACCCAAGATCGCATCTTCCCAAGCCGCCATTGCCCTCTTCTCCACGACCTCGAAGCGACCATCCAAGCTGGGAAGAACCCCTCTATCGATCCCTCCTGGCGTAGAGCTATCTGTTGGCGAGCCGGTTGCGAGCAGGGACTTGACATCATACAAGAAGGTGTACAAGAAAACCATCACTGTAAAGGGACCTTTAGGTATGAGGGAACGGCATGTAGAAATGAGGGGAACAATTGCTAACGGATGTTAGGAGAGCTTGACCTGGAAGTTCCGGAATATGTGCAGGTGACGCAAGATCCTGAGGCCAAGGTGGTGTCGTTGAATGTCCAGGACACTGACGCCAAGGACCAAAAAGCCATGTGGGGTATGTTCACCGGTTATCATCACGCTTGATGGCATTGGGGCTGACAATTGGATAGGAACAACATGGTCTTACCTAAGGAACTATATAATGGGTGTCTCGGAAGGGCACACGGCCATTCTCCGTCTCGTCGGTGTCGGTTATAGAGCGAGTGTCGAAGAGCGAGGTGCTAAAGAGGAATTTCCTGGGCAGCGCTTCCTGTGCCTCAAGCTCGGGTTTACTCATCCTGTCGAGGAGGGCATCCCTCGCGGCGTGACCGTGACAACTCCTGCGCCTACACGTATCCTGATTGAGGGAATTGACCGCGAGACCATCATGTCGTTTGCTGGACGAGTTCGCATGTGGCGTCCTCCGGAGCCTTACAAGGGCAAGGGCGTGTTTATTAACGACCAGACGATCAAGCTGAAGCAGAAGAAGATCAAATAGAGAGGTGGTATGTGGGAATTTATACTGGCCAGCTTGGTGGCTTGGCCTATTGGACGCAGCTGGCGTGTGTATTCTAGTATCATGTACAGATTTGTGTGTACTATTTGACGAGGCATATACAAAACTACACTTTCTGCTTTGAAATTCTCGCTTTCATTCAAGTCATGTCCGTTTGTTTTCCTATTTATTTTTCCTTACGACTGCTTGGCGCTCAGAACCTCTTGAACAGCTTCGAGAACCTTGCCGTGAACAGCAGCAGGAGCAGCAATGACGCCCTTGTTGTTGGCCAGAGTGCGTCCTACGCTGAAGTCGAGACGCTTTCCGTGAATGTCAGTCACTTGGCCACCAGCCTCACGAACAATGAGATCACCGGCAGCGTGATCCCAGATCTTCTCCTGATATGTGGCCTTGACAGGCAGACGGAGGTAGATGTCGCCAGCACCGCGGGCAATAGAGCCATACTTAGCCTGGCTGTCCATGCGGACACTTTCCTGGGTGATACCAAGCTTCTTCGAGATAAGAGCTTGGTCATCATGCGCTGAGTGGCCTGCCTCAACGCTCTCGCAGAAGGTAGCCTTGGAGAGGTCATCAATGCTTCGCATGGAGATAGGCTTCTCAGCAGCAAGAGCGCCAGAAGTAAGAGGCCGGCTGTTCGCGCCACGGCCCTGCACAGCAGAGAAAACAACACCACGACCCTCATCGGTGGCATTAGAGCCAATGTCGGAGGTCAGACGGGCTGAATCGTCAACTGGAAGGTTAGGGCAGCCAAGGACACCGACCTTGACGTCGCCATCGACCATGAGACCAAGGCAGACAGCGTATTGTCCACCACGGAGGAAGCCCTTTGTTCCGTCAATGGGATCAATTGCCCAGATACGACCGCTGGAACCACCCTGGCTGCCACCTCTGTCGATCAATTCCAACATATCGTCGACATCCTTAATAGGACCACCGAGTTGCTTCTCAGCATCTTCATTGTCGAGCTTTGTAGAGCTGACGAGCTCCCAGATAGTCTGCTTCAGGTTCGCATCGTCACGGAGCTGCGCAGCCTCCTCCTCGGCGACGATAGCGTCGTCGGGGAAGTTGTGGCGGAGAGCGGCGATGATGAGGGCCTGGGCGCCAAAGTCGCCAATGGTGACAGGGCTCTTGTCATTTTTGTCAACGGTTCCCTTTGCCTTTTCGTGGAAGACGCGCTTGGTAAGGATCGTAGCACGCTGAACGGCCAATTGGGCGATCTGAAGCTCTGAGGCGTAGGATGGAGAAGCCATGGTTGTGAGCGGTCGTTGGAGAAGGATAAGATGGGAAGAGAGTTGGCGGAGACGGGGGATGAAGGCTGGCGAAATAAGGATAGCCAGGATGAGGGTCAATAAGAAAAGAATAAAGAATCTAGAGAAGAAGAACTTTGGCGTAGCAGTGGGCATACAAGGCAACGAAATGTAAGCTAAGTAGCTACTAAGTAACGTGGGATGGCGCAATTGTCCTTGTGTTTTTTATGGTGGTGTTAGAGCTTAGAGCAGACACTGGTTGGTCTCTTTCGGGCCGTCGGGCGGGTCGTCGGGCTCTAGATGAAGGCAATTGGGCCTAATTAGAGTGGGATGTGGATTGATTGATTGATCTGAGAGACGAAGAGGAAGAGAAAAAGAAGTGGGATGAGCTGTTGAGAAGTCTGAAGTCTGAGTATGTAAGCTGCGACGTTAAAAGAGTTGTTTCAGTTATGGTGTAACTGGAAGCGGAATACAGCTCGAATGCGTCAATTAAATCAAGATTTATTTCAAAAGAAGCCAAAACATGTCAAACAGAAAAGTCAAGTTACCTAGATTTATCATTATATACATCCATAATGGAAGCTCTATTGCCAAGGTAGTCCTACAATGGCAAGATAGCTCTCTCAAGCCAACCCCGCCATCAGAACTCCGATATCGATGAGGAGGGGCATCTCTCTCTCTCCCATCCCCACTAACAGTTTTTCCCCTGCTCGTAGCGGAACCACCCGATTGGCTGGACTTTTCAAGCATCAATTCTGCCCAGTTCATACAATCAATCAATCTCAAGGCGTCATCTCAACTTGACATTCAACACGATCGATCCTCTTTGTCTCCCTCCGACCAACCACTGTCACCCGAAATGGCCTCTTCTCCAGCCTCACTACGCTCTCTCTACCGCTCCCTCCTTCGCGAGCTACCACCTCGACCCATTCTCGCCTCACCACGCTCTCCTCTTCACTCCCGCCTTCGAGATTCCTTTTCTTCCAGCTCCAAAGCGGCGACATCGCAAGACGCCCGCGCCCACGCTGCTGCCCAAGCCATCGCCTATCTCCGATCTCAGCGCATGTATGCCACGTTACTCGAGCGTTATAACCCTGGTATGGGTATGGATGAGGAGGAGCGTGTTCGCTTGACTGCTAGGAGGGTCGGCATGGATTTGCCAGTTGAGTACAAGTAAATGGTTGACGACGAAATGAAAATGGGAAAAGAGACGGGAAAGGGGATGGAAAAGGGCTTCAAGGACCATGAATCATCAAAGAGAAACGAACCATGACTTATCAAGCCATCGAATGAATCTAAACACCAAGCGCCAAGCGATTTCAACAGCGAATCTACAGATGGGAGAATAGGCCAGATGGCATCCAGCACTCAAGAATATGGCGGTGGAGAAAAAGGCTTAGATTCAGCCCACACCCTTCAGTGTACGAATAAGTGTATGGAACAGAAAAGACAGACGCAATACCCGGGCATCACTCGATTATGAAGAACATCCATTTCGTCATCATATCTCATATAAAAGGACATCTTTGGTCCAGGATCAACAAATTATATACAGAATAATATCGTTTCCAATCATCAAGCCCATTTGGCTCAGGGGTATCAACTTCTACTCATTTCACTTAACGTTCTAGACACTGCCCACACCTCTATCTTCGAGCGACTCATCCCAGCCACCCATTTGCAACAGCCACCCTCCTAGGCGCTCTTTCACGAGCGTAATGTTATCGCCTAATGCGCTCTTCCATTGATCTTGAACGAGACGGACCTTTTCCTTCAGATCCTCGGTAAGTCGGCGTTCTTCTGATTGTCGCATTTGCACCACCTGTGCATTGCTGTCTGCCTTGGGAATTGCGTTTCCGTTCTCATCTTGGGTCTGCGTCTCGAGGACCTTGCCTTTGGCGTGAACCACAGCCTCTTTGACCTCGTGAAGTAGACACAACAGGTTGGTGTGCGATTCGATGAACTGGTATGTGCTCTTCTCGGCGTGAAGCAGCAAGCTAAAAAGATACTGCATCGGATGCTCGACGTAGGATGGGTTTTCTTCAATTTCCGATGCTGGAATCTGGATGTTGAAACCATCCAGATCGAGAGGAATATTGTCCAGTAGCTCACAAAGCGGAGGCGCAATATCCCAAAACGCCGACAGCTGCAGTGCAACACCATGGTCCACAGCCTTTTCAACCACTCCTCGGAAGTCTCGGGTCCGTTCCAGAACCTCGTGAGCGAACGCATATTCACGCTTGGCCGAGTCTTCAGCAAAGAAAGCCTCAGCTGACTTGAGTTTCTCAGTATTTCCGGAAAGTCGGTAAGGAGTCAGTACAACCTCGCAGTATCGGCCGTTGCGATCAGAAAGAAGATCGTAGATGGCCCGGTAAAGACCCTCTCGTGCCTCAAAGACCCATTTAAGCAGCGTCAATTTTTCCAGAAGTTCTGGTCTATCATCACCCTCTTCCTGCGGCATGTCCGCGTCTATCTGCCCGTTATCGAATAGGTGTCGGGCTAGATCGTCAAACAGCTCTGTGGCGCTTGAGATACGCCCTGTCAGTAGTTCGTTCAAAGGCAGTACCACCTGATTCTGGAACAATTCGTATTCGGACTTTTCCAAGTCCTTTTTCTTTGTTATCTCGCTGGCTTTTGCATCAGCATCAATAGCTCCTGCATCAGCATAACTCAAGCTGCCAGCATTGATCTCATTCTGCAAGTTTGTACGCAAAGCTTGACGGCGCTCAGACGCTGCTTTGGAAAATTGTTCTCGACGTTTGGTGCTCTCGACAGTGAACCGCTCCTTTGTCTTGGCCAATTCATCGAGTTGACTCAGAGCTCGCACGGCTGTTCTGATGGATGTCAACTCAGGATGTTTGTTATTGACAGCGGGATGGTGTCTTGGATAAGGAGGAGGCATGGTGACAAGGCGGGAAACATCCAGGTGGTCGCGGTTGATCGTCGAACAGGGACTAGAACCCATGTTTGACGTGGTGGCGAAGCCAAATTGTTGAGGAGTCAAGTTGGGCTCCGACTGATCATGCCAGCCCGTCTTCTCAGGAGGATACTCGGATGAAGAGCCTTGCTCCTCGTATACCACAGACGGCTGGTCCTCCTCAACCCACTGTGTCTTGGTTACGCCCATATACTTCGACTCTCTCTTGGAACGTCCGAGATGGGAAGCTTCACCTTGCGAATCTGATTCCCACCAACGGCTCGGAGGACGACCCCGTGAGCTGCCATTTTCATAGTTTTCGCTGACGCTCATACTCAAAATTGGCGATAACGAGGGCATATAATTGCTCGACCAATTCACGTTTGGTGGGTTGTTCCCGCTCGGCGACGTCGGGACATTGACTGTTTTAGAGGCAGACTGAGGACTTTCCCCCAAGTTTGAACCTATAGAGCCTCGACGAGAAGGCCCTGGTTCGGATAGCCCAGGGGTCCACTGATCCTGTGAAGAAGCTGACTCTCGCCTTTGGCTGACCATCGGCCGAAATAAGTCGCGGGTGAGGTCAAAGATCTCGGAGCCCATAGCCCCAATAGCGACAGAATATCGTTCTCGTCTGATCCTTGATTCGTTGACAACAAAGTCAGCGAACATACGCACCCTATCCGCGTCAGTAGCGGCCCTCGATTCTCTAATCGCAAATTCGCGGAACCGATCGATAGTCCCTTCTCCAAACTGATCGGCAGTTTGAGTCGTAACCAAATGTTTCGATACCAACAGGCCGGCGGAAGGGGGCCGAGAAGACTCCCGGACCCTCGAGACCGATGCCACAGATCCGGACCTGGGAGGCGGAGTAGGGAGCGCCTTTGGAGCAACAACCTTTGAGCTGCTGGCATATATTGGTTGCTTAGAAGCGTTGGGAGAGAAAGGTGGTGTTTCCGCTTCCTGAGGCAGCTTCCCTGATGCTGGGGCTCTAGGAGTCGAGTTTCGAGAGTCTTGCGATGCGAGTGCGTCACTTAGAGGGGTCGATTTACCGATTGATGTCCGTGACAGATCAGTCGTATTCGGTACCATAATGTCGGCCATAGAATCGGGTCGGGTCCGTTCATCTATAGAGCCACGGACGCTGTGTCGGGTCCGACTCTCAGCCCTCCGCTGCAAAATTGTTTTGTCATGTCTAACTGCCTTTTGCCGATTGAGCCCGCCAATACTCGATGAGGACCCCAGAGCAGGTTCAACAGGTTGGGAGGATGGTAGCGACGTGTCAATCCTGAGACCCGGTGAGCGGCTTCGGTTTGAGGGGCCTGCTTGACTCCCCGTCTCGTTCCAATCTGCAGGTGTTGGAGGAACAGGTCCGAGTTCTGTGACACCGGTTGGTGGTCGGCGTCTTTTTGTAGGAGGAGATATGATGGGAACTGTGTTCCTATCTATTGACTGTACGCTTTGCGACCTGCTTGAAGCAGGTGGGGGCCCTGGTGGCGGAGGTGGGAGAGGCATGCCTGGTTCCCATCTGGTTTGAGACGCTGATCGTGAGCGAGCAGATGTGGGTGTCTCCACGGCTCCTGCAGATACGGCTCTTCGAGCCGCTGGCGGCCCATGAATCATAGGACCAGTCATTCCATGCTCGGGAGTAGGTTGATGAAACGAAGTTTGCACAATCATGCTCTGTCGATGGGCTTGAGGAGGCGGCGGTTGAGGTGGAGGAGTACTGGAGGTGTCCATATCTCTACGGCGGCCTAAGGATGGCAGAAAGCGGCGATCTCGTGAACCATTTCGCCCATTTACACCCGGAGGAGGAGGAAAAGATGCATTGGCTGGTTCAGGCGAAGGTCGATGCACCATTGTGCTTAGTCGAGGCGGCGGAGTCGGAGTACCAGCTGGTGTAGAGTCGAAGACGGTACTCATGGGACGCTGCTGTTGACTTCTGGGCGGACTGTATGGTGGAGGCGGCATTGGCGACACTGAGGCATGTTAGAACGCGAGCAATAACATGATGTTTAGTTCTTAGTCACTTGCCTTGGACTTCGCCGGCATATTGAACGGCGCGCTCGGCGACAGCAGCCTGTGTGGGAACCCATTCTTGGGGGTTGTATGGCTGTATACTACTGCCAGGTGTTTGGACAGCGGAGTGAAAATGACTGGAGCTCATGGACACGGCAGATATGGGCGTATGTAGAGGGTTGTTGAAGGCACCTACAGACGTTGTCGTGAGAGGAAGAAGGCCTTGACGGAGTCGCGCCGCTTCGTGAGAAGTCATGACGAAAGATCAGAGGAACCAAGCGACTATGGACGAGAGATTCACTCGAGCGCCAGGTCCAGGGTCCCTGTTTCAAGCCACAACACCAAAGGATGAGGGAAGTCTAACTTAGAAACAGCTGGGTATCGTGTCAGGGCTGTCTCTTTGGTCGGTTGGTTCTGGTACGTGGGGTGCTAGGGATTGGATGGATCCGCGGGGTGGGCGGCGCGTGCGAGCAGCAGCAGCAGTAGAGTGAGTCGATGCTCAGGTGAGGATCGAAGCAGTCGAGACTATTTTGAGACGACAAGGAATAGGTATGACTATGATGACTCTCGACCTGGCCCGGCACAGTACAGCCGGAGGAGAGACCTGACAGACGTATGTTACAGGTGAGGCTCTGTGTGTGTAAAGGACGCTGCAGCTTATCGAAGATGGTCAATTGACAAGGACGTAACGAATATATCTCATCAAGCCATTCACCGTAGCTGCGGCGAGGACGAAGAGTACGTCCCCTAATGCGCAACCAACCAAATAAGAAACAGAGATGTGATTGAGGATTGGACTGGATGTGAAAGGTGAAAAGAGAGAAAGTGGTTGGGAGAGGGGCTCTGTAAAGGGAAATGGATGTACAGGTCGCAGTTGGAGTAGCAGCAGGCGATAGACCCCTGCATAAGTCACCTTTTACAATGTTGAAATCACGACACCTCAATATTTGGCGGTGTCAGCGGGAGTGAGGTACCAACTGAAAGCAAGTACATTTTCAAGTTGATAAACTGGAAACCATTCTCGGTTTTCTGTTTATTGCCGGAGAGCCAAGCCCTGCCTACAGTGTGTACCTGCTTTGGGAGAGACTTGCTGGGGTGGTCGAGAATTGCATGGATGACGGACGCTATCTGAGGGTGGGACAAAGAGATACTACAAGGTATGCTTCGTGGGAACTTTGTTCACGGCCAATTGGCAATAGAAACGGAGGATCTACAAGCATGGCTCTACAAGCATGGCTTTCACTATCAGGCACTAGTTAAGCTTGAGGGGATTCAACTAGGGGATGACAGAGCACCTTCGACCGCTTCTTGCAGAGCAACTCAGCTGACAGAGTTAGATGGCGTTCTTTATATGTCCTAGTTGGGGTATCTGTAGATCCTAGAGGATGCATTGGTGTAGTAAGGATGGACACTAATCAGTTGAGCGCTGCTTGATTTGTGCCTTTTGTGTGAGTGCTGTAAGCAGAACGGCAACAAATACCTAGTCATGTTGCTTGTTTGTCACCATACAAAGACGTTGAATATCCCACATGGAAGCTGAAGGACTTGCTTGATCTTCCTCCTCCGACCCCGCTGAGTGGAAAGGTTGGAATGGACTTGGAGAGATGCTAAGTTTGGGGCCATCCGCCGTGGTTCTATTCTTAGACTCATCCCTCAGCTTCTATTGGCTGACAAGGATGGACTATGCGGGTTGAGTGTGGATGCCGGCGCTTAATGGAGGTCCCTCGCTGCCTGTCACATTTCTCTACTCTCTGAAACTCTCGAGACCCATGACCGGAAAGGCGTTTGCATGTCTGGATCGAACTGCTGCATGAGATCCATGTGCAAGGGGCCTTCATGCTGTGGGCTGATGTTGACTTTTGATCGCTAAACCGAATACTCCTTGCAGACTGCAGAGTGCCATTGGAATCTCCGGGACCAAGTTATCCGAAGAGAACAGAATAACAACGCAAAAGACGGTCAACAATTAAAGTTTCAACTGCCATGGGCCATTTAAGAACAAAGATATGCTTGATGGAGTTGATTCCATAGCTAACGTCACCGACCAAATAGCTTATAAATCTAAGCTGGGGTGGAACTCAGAACGATCTGTTTCTATGAATAGATCGAGCATGGTATAGGAAAGGTAGAAGCACAGATCTGGCTGACTTAACCCATACACCACTCTTTTTGAGATCACACCTAATCTGTCAAGGGGAGGCAACAAAACTTAGGACCTCTATCATAAGTGATAAAAAGTCTTTAGGTAAACTTAGCATAATTTAGTATATATTTAGTAGACTAGATATTTTTGGCACCTTGGTTCAATGTTGGAAGTTTTCTTGCGCCCCGGGGTCTGTATGTTGATCACAGAAGTATGTACCCTTGTCCAAGCGGGCATGAGGCATGATCATAATGTGACGGCCATACTTAAGTCCAGTAGCCAACCTCTATCCAGTTGCCCATCGGGTTTCTCAGATAACTCTTGGCCACCCGCACGAAATCTTTCATGATTGATCGTTCGAATCCAACAATATGGAAGCCATCGAAATTGACGGATGTGTATTGTTTCTCTTCAACTGATGCTCTGTATCAGCTAAGCCAGCTTTTTGGCATAAAGCTTGTCGATGTTCAAAGTCAATTCGCTAAGTGTTCAACCACAAGCCTTTACGCAACCGTATCCTTGGGTCAATTGGGATGCCAATCGCAAGCAAGGCACTTGTGATCATAGTTGACATAACGTAACAGAAGGGTGCGGATCATCAATTTCTCGTTGATTTCCACGTAGAAATCTTCGATATATCCTTTCCCCGTTATCCATTAGTCCTTCATTAGGAAGCCATATTCTTGCCGAGGCTGAAGAGAAGATTGCTTTGGTTATCGATAAAAATGACGAGGCTGGGTCTTGCTCTGAAATGAGCCCCACTTGAAGCTAGCTCTAGGACACTGGAAAAAGGTGGGGGCACAAGGCTCGAGTAAAATTCTAGAGGATTCTTCTCCAACAAACTCTCCTCTCTTTTCAACTCTTCATATTCTGCTCTTCTCTCTCTGCCTTCCCTTTGCTATTTATTGACATTTTGACCACTGCTCACTCTCTTTCCTTTCAACATCTTCTCTATACCTCCTTCACTAAACTGTAAGTACATACGACACTTTTTTGCACCAATTGTCGCATCTTTCATGATGAGATATCCAGCTGGCACCAGTCATAGAGTGACTTGTACTCCCTTCATTGATGACCAACATGCTGTGGTCCAAGACCATATCTGATTCCAATTGCGACTCGACTCTTTCATCTTCACCTCGATCAATTTCTGTTTGGAGTTGAAGCTAACAGATTCAAAGTCATTTAGTATACCCCTTCGACCGACTTCACAATGGTTCTACACAACCCCAACAACTGGCACTGGGTCAACAAGGACGTCTCAGCATGGGCCAGGTCCTACTTTGACGAGAGCCTCACAAAGGTTCAGGCCGAGGAGGGTGAGGTCAAGGCCAAGATTGATAAGATCCAGAGCATGGATGGTGATGTCGATGTCAGCCAACGCAAGGGCAAGGTGATTACCATCTTTGACGTCAAGCTGGTGCTTCAATATTCTGGTAAGGGAATGCGGTGACTTTGACTTTGACTGCAGACATGACAACTAACCATTCAGGATCTGCTCCCGGTGAGGATGATGTTTCTGGTACCATTACTGTGCCTGAGATCGCCCACGACACGGAAGAAGACGAGTACGTGGTACGTAAAACCTCCCCTGCTCTTTCGCCTTCCGTGTTGCCGTAGAATAAACCTCGCTAAGAACCCTCGTAGTTCGACGTAGACATCTTTGCCGAGTCCAAGGAGAAGCAACCCGTGAAGGATCTCGTCCGATCAAAGATCGTGCCTCAGCTGCGCCAGGAATTCCAGAAGCTTGCCGGCGCCCTCATCGCCGAGCATGGCAAGGATATTCAGCATGCCCCCGGCTCCAACCCCTCGAGCGGCTTCTCGACTCCCAAGATTCACCCTCAGAGCTCCACTCCTAAGCCTGCTGCCACTTCCAGCACTCAAAGTAAGACCGGAGGTGTCGTAAACACCACTACCGTGACCGACAACGAAGAGTTCCGAACTACTGCTGAAGAGCTGTACCAAACCTTTGTCGACCCCCAACGAATCGCTGCTTTCACACGGTCTCCCCCCAAGGTCTTCGATGGCGCCAAGGTTGGTGGAAAGTTTGAGCTGTTCGGTGGCAATGTGTCTGGCGAGTATCTCGAGCTTGAAGAGCCTAAGAAGATCACCCAGAGCTGGCGACTGAACCAGTGGCCTGCCGGTCACTTCTCCAAGCTGCACATCGAGTTTGACCAGAACGACGTCGACCACGTTACCGTTATGCGAGTCAAGTGGGAGGGTGTTCCTATCGGCCAGGAGGATGTTACCAAGCGTAACTGGCTCGAGTACTACATCAAGAGCATCAAGCAGACTTTCGGGTAAGTTCCATTGATGCTTTTCTTGGGTTGCTTATACTGACTATGAGGGTGTAGCTTCGGCACCATTTTGTAAGCAAGCTACAAGACTAAGGAGTCGTGGAGTTGGGATAAATACGAGGTTAATACGCTCTCTAGATGAGGGTAGTGACGGGGGGTTGCATAGTCGCTGCTGTGGCGGAGGAGGGCGAGGGTCGTCTTGGGTGATCTACACAAGACCTAGAAGCGTGTGGTTACGATATCATGAGAGACGTAAAGTAAAATGAAATAATGCATCAATGCTGAAGAGCAATATCGTGTCATAAGTCATCCGAAGTATGTCTAATTCACCACGTGTTGGCATAGTATCTCGTACATCAAACTCATTGTCCCGTTCGTCCTTTATTCTTTGTTTCCTCCGAGTCACTCTGCTGTCCATCAGATGATACACTGGGTTTCAACATGGCATCTTCTTCCCCTCCCTTTCGCGTTGAAAGCCGCAGTTTGCCCAGATCAGACTCCGCCACTGTATATCCAGACGCCAAGCCAGTCACTTTATTAGACAGAGCCATTTTCTCGGTCCCAGCCAGAAAGACATGTTGCCCCATCCAGGAAGTCAATGCTGGCGGACCAAGCCATATACGGTATATTCCAACCATAATGGAAAAGCAACCGAGGATAATAAACACGATGGCAGCACCGATATGACACCCAGTGTTCTTGTTTTCCCTCCATCCAACGTAGAAAGGATACTTAGCATCACGAAATGATTCTGCAGGAGCCAAAACTCTTTCTTCGCCAAAAGGCAAGAAATCCGCCTTCAGGTTCTCCGAGTCTAGCAGCTTTGTTGTCTTGATAGATACCATGACTGCTCTGATAATTGCACTGACACCGCTGAGAAGCGTGGTATCTGGGCTCTTTACCAAAGCATCCAGCCAGACGCCGTATTGTGGCATCAGGTCCGAGAGGTTGAAGCGCTCTGTGGCTGTTATGTTGCCCCAGGATGGCATCACAGCAGCGATGGATTTTTCGAAAGTGTCATTGCTGAAAGAAAGGAACGAAAGAGCCGCCGGTGGCAGAAATCTGCAGTTCTGGTCTCTGACGTATCTCCTGACTTCGGCGGTTGCGAGCTCCATCTTGTATAAGGATCGATGCTCTACTGGTATCCTCCACGATTCTGAAGATTTGTTTGGTTTCTTCGCCCATTGGATTTGAAGACTCCCAAACTCAGCGAGTCGATACTCAACCAGGGCTCTTCGAGGCGGATCAAACCAGTTGGTGCTGGTTGTCTCCATTCGATGCCAGTCGCCTGGGTCTTCGGTCATATAAAAGTCACCTTTGCCCACTGAGCCATTGGCCACTAAGACTACTTCTCGAGTATGAAGCGTTCCAACGTCACCAGGGTAGAATTGATCAGCTCTGCTGGTTGAAAAGCAATTAGCATGGCCAACCATAGCTAAGCCATTCGGTGGCAGGGACATATTCGCAGCATAAGGAGGCTCTTGAGCGACCTGATTGAAGTGGATAAACGCCCGGTTGATATCGTAAAGCGGGAAGTCATTGATCCATGGCTCAGGTTCCGAGACAATAGAGCCGTTCTTCACTGCCGAAAGCTCACTCTTGATGAACTCGATTAATCTTGGGTGAAAGTTCTCCTTGATCCAGGCGTCCGGGCTCACAATAGCGAACTTGTAGCCCACAGACGCAATGATGCTCATAATCAGGAGAAAGTAGCGCAAAGTGATAAACGAGGGAAATCCTCTGAGGCCATAGACGACTGGTGCTCGCGGTTGAGAGTTGAGATACCGAGCATAGTCGAGGCCATTGCTGTGTTGAGCTTGTCGACTAGCCCATGTATCGAATAGATGAACATATGCTTCTGTAAAGCCATAAGATAACAGAGCAAATGCAACACCAACAATAGCTATCCAGGTCTGGATGCTCCATTCATGACCGACACTGAAACGTGCCTGACCTGGTGGCCTTGCCCTACCGAGTTCATCTTTTTCTTTGCGACCGGAGAGCGCATTTGCTCCAACAAAAATAAGGACTGAGCCGCCGATAACAATCGCGAGCAGAGAAAGAGTGCCAAGCATCTGCAGGCGTCGAACCTGAGGAGGCTGAATCAAAGCCATCACGGTATAACCGTCATTGCCTGAAACTCGAAAACAGTCATGAACGAAGACAGGATATTGTACAATTGCTTGAAGCGCAGGTGATCCAGGAAAGAAACAAACGTCATGGCATCTCTTGAAGACTGACATCATTGAGGCGGACATCCATGTGCTCAGCCCTGGATACCCATGGACAGGGGTTGCACTCCTGCAGTCAGCCTGCAGATCACCTTCTGCGTACGGCTCGCTGACTAGCACCAACTCACTCTATATACAGGTTATCACCGCCTGCGCCGTCTCTCGGCATTGGGTTCGTCATTTTTGTTCCCAAATCCATAGTCACGGACAAATATATCGACCAGATTATCCCACAATCCCATATCGTATAAGTTCTCGACATCGCTCAAATTCCAAACCCTCTCCCACTCGCCTTCTCCAGGATATCGAACTTCGTCCTTTGGGGACTGTCCATCCTGAGTAGTGACAATGACCTGCTGAACCTCGACTGGCCAGCGCGTGAAGCGAGGCTCAACCCGTTCGTTCTTCTGGCGATTTGCTGGCATAGAGCGGCGAAATGCAAATCCATCACGCATATCTTCTTTCCAGTCCGACCATTTGAGGGTCTCATTTGTCGTAGTGCCACAATAAACGAGATAGAGTGTGTATAGCAGCAGCCCCCAAACCAATGGAGACGTCAGGGCTGCAAGAAGTGATGAGGCCCCCATGTTGACGTTGTCTTGAATGCCCCAACCCCAACCAGCCAAATACTGACTGACTGTCATACCTCGGGGTTTCCATACAGACCAGCCAGGAGTGTATCTCTGAACTCGTACCGTAATAATGGACAATCCAAGAAAGCCACCATATGTGCACAGAAATGCAGTAGAGATTAGTAGCAGTATGAACCAGTGCTGGTTTCCGTAACCAACACATGAATTTATAAAGACGCAATGATGATCAGCCTTGGCAACACAACGTTTGCATAGACTGCAGTGCTTGGAACGAGCAGGCTTAAGGAGCTTGCACGTACGACACATGTGGCCCGGATGGAAAAGTGTGTGGTCGTAAGGATAGAGCGACATGTAATAGGCGTGATTTTCAGGCGTAATGTAGCCTGGATCAGCAGAGCATGCCAGGTAGAGAAATAGGTAGGGCAGAAACACGGTAACCACCACAATGAGTTTCGTGAAAGATCCAATCTTTGGCCACGCTTGAGGAATAAACATATACTCGCCCACAACCATAATGAGCATGAAGAAAATCTGAAATGTTATTTTGCCGCCATCTCGAAAGGGATAGCAAGACAACTCACCACAACAGTCCAGTGTCGCTCATGTAGCATCAGGTTACTGAACCGGGACAGATTGCTCGATACTCTCCCTCCAGTGAGCACCTGATCTACTCTTGCGATCAGATTGGGTATATGAATCCATATTAACCTGTGCAGTGCAGCTATAGGCGTTCGTCTATCCCGAGTCAATATCTTAAGTTGGGTAAACAGGAGACAATTGCAAGACGAACCTCAGAGCAGGTATTCGGCCAAAAAAGGCTACAAACACCATAAAAGAGATAAACAGGATCAGAAGAATGAGTTTCTTCAGGGGACTCATGTTTTCGATTTGTACAAAGAGTGAAGTTTGAAGAATGTGAGAACCAAATTTGCCAGCTAAGTGAGAAGCTTGGCAGGAGGAGACTGTGGGTGGTGGTACTGAATCAAGGCTTCATTTTGCTAGGTTAACAGGAAAAAGATCATCAAGCAAGACCAAGAAACAGAAAATTAAAAGAACATGAAAACGAACAAGTAAATACGTCAAATTCCAACCTCAAAGAATGATTGTCAACAACATGACAATGCTCGGAGGAAGCGGGCTTAGATGCTATGCATGTAAGCCATGTTGGATATCTCGATAGAACGATAACAGAATCGGACACGTGATCCCGTGATAACCTCGATGCGAAAGAGATATAGCCCGTCATTGGCTGATTCCAGCCCGCAGTGATGATGGCGACTTTTTCCTTGGAGGGGGATCCCCATGCTTTGATAATCATGAACTAGAAACGAGCGGGCGGGTTTCGGAGATAAAGCAGTAACAAAAATAAACCTCTTTTCTTACTTATAGACCACCTAAAAAGACTATCCTTTCTCTAGCTTTACTCTGATATTCTTACTCAACAATGGTTCTCCGCAAATTCGAACTTGAGGGAAGGCTCGGCGAAGAAGCTCGGCTCATCGAGAGTGGCGTTCTCCTTGAGGAGAATCCTCTTGACGAGAGCACCGAGTTCAATGAGTTCCTCATGGCGTGTCGACATGGCGATCTGAAGAGATGTCAAGAGCTCATCAGCCAGGGTGTAAACATCAATGGCAAGGATCGTTTCGATTACACGCCTCTCATCATTGTAAGTGTTGGGGTAGATGTAAGTCATCAGAGCTTAGAACTGACACAAGCAGGCAAGTTTATGCGGACACTATGAGCTTGTTCGGCTATTATTAGAATCTGGTAAGTTTACACTTATACAACTGGTCACTATTGTAGTTTCATCATAAACAAATGTCTTGCCAACCTGGCACTTACAAGTCATGGGGTCCAGTCATCCACTAACACTCCCCAGGCGCCCTAGCGGAACGAAATACTTTCCAAGGAGAACGATGCATCTACAACGCCCTCAATGATCGCATCCGCAACCTTCTCCTTCAATATGACTTCTCCAAGTCCTCAGATCCTTATGTCTACTGGTCAACTCACATCTCAACTCTTCTTGGCCGTACAAGCCCCAAGACAACAGATATCACCCTAGTCTCAGGCTCCCGTTCTTTTGATCTTCACAAATTCATCCTCATAGCACGGTCACCTTATTTCCGTGCTAAACTTGCTGCTGTCCCAGATACCACTACTTGGAAACTTGCCAACGCTGTACCCGTGCAGTCTTTCATCATTGTCTTGAGATATCTCTACTTGGGCGAGGTTCCTCGTGATATCGCACCTGTGGGCGGCGCTGACTCTGAAGAAGAAGTATTCAAGGGCCTAGACAAGGTCAGCAAGCAGCTCGAGGTTGAATCTCTATGGGAGACTATTCTCGCAGGCGGAGACAGGAGACTTGCTCGCCAACGGTATCAATCTGAAGTTGACCGAGCTCGAGGACAGTTCGAAGGTTTCTTCAAATTAAATGTCCTCGGACTCAAGATGATTGTTAATACGGACCAGGTGAAAGATATCAAGTGGAAATATGACAACTCAATGTTTGCAGATGTCATCCTTCGCGCTGACGAGCCGATCGATATCGAGGATGAAAAGTCTGGTCAGACAACGCCAGAAAGAGACACCCCTACTATACCGATTGGCCCAGCCGGAGATCAAGAACCAGTCATCAAACGCAAATCAGTCCTTTATCCCGCTCATAAGGCAATGCTCATTCGCAGCGAGTACTTTGAGAAGATGTTTTCGGGCGATTTCGTCGAGTCCAAACGGGATGAACATCTCCGAATCATTACCGTCGACTGTACGCCCGCCGTTCTTGAAATCATCCTTACTTACCTCTACACCGAGACTGTTAGCTGCCCCCTCGAGCACGCTTTGGATCTATTATACGCTGCAGATATGCTGTTCCTCGATAACCTTAAGAGCAAAGCTGCTCTGACCATCAGCACGCTCGGTAGCGGCACCTCCAATGTGCTGGTAGATCGCACTCATGGTGAGGCGCAAAGAAATGGCGAGACAGGTGAAGAGGACGAACAGATAGAGATGGAGCCCGTCAACATATATGATGTTATACACGCAGCGTGGGATCTTCGTGTCCAGCGATTAGAAGAGTTCGCTGCGCGTTATCTTGCATATCGCCTAGAGGACTACATAGATGAGGAAGACTTCCAGGCTCTCATTGCAGAGTCTGCCCAACGGATCACTGTTCGAGAAGAGACGGACACTATCGAATTGCTGGACGATATTCGGTATTACCTGGATGACCGATTTAGATACCGCTTTGAGGATGCAGGCCTGGAAGACATGATGGATGAGGAGGGAGAGATCAGTGCAGAATTAGCTGCTGCGATGGCACAACAAGCTGAGATCTCGACAGATGCCGTAGACGGCGTTTCTGCTGATACTAAGCACACAGCTAAGAAGGATAGCAATGGACAAGCCAATGGCGGAGGTGCCGTGAGGACGTTAGATGGAGCGGAAGCAGAGGACGAGTTTGTTTCAGACGCCATCAACTACCAGATCCTGCAGCGCAAGATCGATGCCATGCTTGACCGACTAAAGCTTGATGCATAGAGGATTGGATCAAAGATATCACGTTTACAAGAGTTACGGCCTGTCGTTCGCATACAACAACATAAAAATAAGCATTAGATTCACGAGAAGAGACGGAATGCATTGCTAAAACTGCATTTTATTAAAATGGTATCGATTGAACTGCTGAACGTGCAAGCTTCAAAAATTACCTGTGGGAATTTAGGAGCCGGGAATCTTTAATCCAGATCATTGCAAGAAGATTCTAGCATGCCGAGCTTGCCAACACTGAAAGTCTTAAAACGTGCTCTAGCTTTCCAGAACGATGTAGTCAAAGGAGACATCTGGTTATGCCAGTCTTGAGTCGGAACGCACTCACCTAGTGTGTCTGCCGTGTCCGCCAGAATGTTTTCTAATTGCAGAGCTTGATAGCCGCTCTTTAGTACTCAATAGTCTTGATAGACTGCTGCAGCAGGGGAGGGAGCTCCTCCCGCTTGACAAGCCCCATGCGCACGCAGTCACCCCAGAAGAACATGACACGATCCTGGGCGTAGCTCAAGTAATCGAACTCATCGGGGTTCAGAAGGTCTTCTTCCTTGATGGTTTCGTCGAGACCTGGGATCTTGGCCTGCACGATGCCCCACGCGATCCAGTGAGCATGATTGGCTGGGCGCCACTGTCGGGTCTCCTCCAACAACTCTCGCACGCGCTGGTCGCTTCGTTCATCGTTGGCCCGTTCCGCGGCGCTCCATCCTCCTGGTGGTACTCGCGCATCAAGCATGAACTCGACGATGGAGCTTGAGCTGCTCGCAGGAGGGTTGGTTGGTGTCGCAAGTGGCGTAGACATGCCGCTCGACACGTTGCTATCAGCGGGCGCCAGTCGAGGGGTGGAGTTGCTGCCTTGGAACCGGGGACGGTGATCGACATAGGCCTTGATGAAACGGCGTTGCTCATCCGGGGTGGGATATCGTCGCACATCGCACGCCCAGGGCACCGCAGCATCATGGTAGTTGTATGTCCATTCGTTGAAGTGATTGGCAAACTCGAGACCACGAGTATTAGGGCCCGCATATTCAAAGTCAATGACGATGAGTTGCTTGTGTTTGTTAGCAGCCTGAAGCAGGGGTGACTTTTCGTCATCCGGGCGAATGCGGAGGATATTTCCATATTGCGTCTGGAAACTTGTTAATGAAGAACTTTTAAGGCGTTGTCATGAACTTACATCGCTATGGGCAAAGACAAGACTGTCCTTGATCTCTCGTTGGCCCCCCTTGTAGAAACTGTTGAGATGAACTCTGTACTTGGTCATCATGTCCCTGAACTGAGGCCAGGGAGTGCCGCATACATAGCCTCTCGATTTCCAGGCATGCACAACGGAGTCGCGTCGACCGTTTTGAGCTTGAGCTTCTTTCTCGTACTCATTATCAAGGTAAGTTGCGATTCGCTCGACATTATCGAGCCATTGATCCCAACTCTTCCATGTTGCTGGTCCGCCCTCCCTCTCATGCGGGAGCAAATCAATACCATCGTGAAGCTCTCTCATTCGCTTAGCAATCTGACGAGACATGTCGGCATCTCGAAGATCCGCCGGTGTAAGCGTGATAGAGTCAAAGTACTGCTCAAAACGGCCATTCTTGAAAGTTCCCAGCAGGCGAGGTCCAATTTTCTTGCGTGCCAGTCTCTGCAAGACTGATAGTTCGTTGTCTCGATCAATGAGATGCTCGACTTGGGGGCCATAAATGCGTAGAAGGACCTTTTTGGGCTTTCTCTTACCCTCTGCCTCATCGATTTCCTTCGGTGGCGTGACGACGTAGACAGCGTTGGTCAAGGCACCACTAAGCCTCTCAACGGAGATCTTGTCGCCACCACCGAGGGGAATACGCCTCCATCCCTTGAGTCGCAACGTATGGGCGATGCGGATGATTTCGTTCTTGAAGCTAAGCCAGCACTCCTTCTCCTTATCAGCCCTGGTATCGGCATCGGTTGGTTCCTGATCTTCATCATCCGCAGCACCACCTCCGTAGCTCATCGTCTTAGAGTTGTCAAGCCAGACATCGCAGCTGGGTACAATGGCGTCCCCATCGGCATATTCAGTGTCGGAAGAAAGGCCACGAAGAGAAGATCGAGATGGGACTTTTCGATGCTTAGGGCGGGATACCCTGGGAGTCAGATGAGGCACAGAGTTGAGACCCATGTGAGATAAGGATTCTTCCAGGATACGCTGAAGTCGGTCAAAAGAAATATCGCTTGAGTCAGAGTCGAGAGAATCGGAGCGAGGTCGTCCATTACTGCCTTGTGCGGGTGCTTGAGCCGGTTGAGGTTCTGGCTCGGCCTCCACAATGCTTTCTCCCTTGGTATCCTTAGTTGGCGATTTGGACTTGCGCCTACGGTGCGTTTTCTTGGACTTCCTCGCGTGTGCCTTGGCCCGTTCATGTTCTAACCAATCTCCTACCTGGGCGAGTAGTTTCTCACTATAGTACTGGCCACGGTGGCCATGGCCATGACCGTGGTGGTGAGAAGAAGGGTTCGAAGTAGGAGGTGTCTCTTCAGGCCGGCTGCCAGAAGGAATGTCGCTGAAGGAAGACCTAGAGGAGTTGTTGGGAAGAGGAGAGGGCAGAGGTTTACCACTCAGGCGTCGCCTGAGGTTGGTAGGGAATTGCTTTGTAGGCTGGGAGTCATCCTCGAGAGTTTGAATTTCGGATTCGGGTTCGGCGATCTGGACAGCTGGGGTATATAAGCATTGGATCATTTTGGTTGGAACTTCTGGTAACAAAACGCAAGGGTCGGATGTAGAATAAGATGGACAGCAGAGGAAATATTGGGGTATGGGCAGACGTAATCGTGGGAGCTAAGCTACGAATTGTGTGTGTTCAGGTATAGCATTCTTGCATTTGAACCCACGTCATAGCTCATGATGCACCAGTGATCTCTCCCTCATCCGCTATATTTTTGAGGAAAACGAGTTGCGAAATATGAACGCCATTCAAAGCAAAGCAGGGCCTAGTTACGACGTACCTTTGAGAGAGCCGCTTGAGGGACACGGGCGATCAACGTCATCTTCATTTTTGAGGGCAGAGCGCAATGGCTGCTGCTGGGCAGACGAGCCGTGGATCGTGGGGCTCGACACCGCAGACATGGCGGGGGACGAGATTCTGCTTCCTGAAGTAGGATTCTGAGTTGTCCAAGAGAGTCACAAATTATATGAATATTTTGCGTAGTGAGAAGTGCAGTAGGGAAGTGAGGGTGAGTCGCGGTGTGAGAAAAGAGAGAGGACCAAGGAGAGGAGAGTTGGTAGAGATTTGAGGCCTAGGTACGGGTACGGATACAGATGCAAGATCCCCCTCTCTCCCAAAAGTAGAAAAGCAGCCCAAGGGTCACTGACTCTGGGCTCTCGCTTGCGGCTGGGGTAGATGCAGAGGGGGGTGCGCTTAGCAGAACCAGGGACTTGGGGTATTGAAACGACTTATTCGTATTGGCTGGTTTGTGAGCTGAGGCGTTTGATTGAAGTTTAAAATGACATGGTTATCATCAAACAAAAAGATAAAGGGTCTGGAGAATAAACTATGAAGATAAGTGGTGAGTTAACAAGATAGAATTTGATAGAAGCACGAGATAAGAGAGCGATACCAATTATATAAAAGGGAAGGTTCACCAAGAAAAAGAGTCCACATGATCTGGACCGTAAAATTAGACTGGCTCTCTTTTCCTTACATAACCCAAACGTCGCAACATTAACGTCCAAGGAAGAATGAAGGATTCACGAACCAGGAACAATCCTTACACGTCACCAGAAGAGGCGAATTCTTGACAACCAAATGCTGTTTAACTGGAGTTTACTCCAAAAAGCGTCACCGAAGAAAAACAGGAAACATCCAATGGATGCGTACAGTAAAATCAACAGAGGCTGTTGGGAGGCGTTAGTGGTTCCAGACCCGGTCCTCCTACAAGGGTGACGTAGTGTGGTACTAGGCCCTAAGGTGACCTCGGTGGCAGTTTTGGGAAGTGTCTCACATGCTCCCGCTTCACCGCCAAGACCTTCAGGGTCCCTCTGACGATGTTGATGTGAATTCTTTTCTTCCTTCCGTGCCGGTTGCTGGTCTGTTCGTATTCTCCGGAACTTATCCTGCCGGCCCCGGACACTATTGACCCGCTCTCGGGCACCGAAGCCGTGGGGGGGCTACCCTCGGCATAACGTCGTCCTACCTCTCCCTTCTCTCTAGTGAAGGTCTCGTGTGGTTGTGGTACTGTTGTCAAGGGGAGGCAAGAAAACTTAGGACCTCTTTTCTAGGTAAGTAATAAAAAGACTTAGGTAAGTGTAGTTTATCTTAGCAAGCCTTTAGACTAGTTTACTTTGGCACCCTGATTTAACATCAGAAGTTTTCTTGCTCCCTGAGTTCAGGTAACACATCTCATCCATTCAAGTGTCCCCCCCACGCTCCAGATTCAACGTTCTATCTTCAACAGGGTGAGACGAGACAGCCTCATTCTGACAATTTACACGTCCGTGCTCTGTACGTGGGTGTAGCACTTACTCACATAGCCTCCGGTATACCCGTGTAGGACAGGACGACTCATAAGTATCACAATACTTGATCTTTCACATCTTGACTATCCAATTCTTTAACTAATGAAACAATACTTACTGGTACAAAGCGCGATAACTCTGGGCAGACCTTAAACATTTCCGTCAACAAGCGTCCAATCCGGTAAACTCACAACTCGAATATGCCCACATTGTGCTTCTACACCAAAATTTGTTGTTGAGCCTTCCTTAACACAACGAGCATTTGCTGAAGAGGTTTCTCATCCATCTTCATCTGTGCAAGCTGTTGCTCCACGGCTCTTCTTTTCTCTCGCTTCGGGGCCAAATCCTTCTCGACAGCCTCGGTGATCAACCGAAACCACTCTGTGGCTAACCACTTTTTGGTATTCCAGAGACACTCATTATCCAGCTGTGCCAGCTGTGTCAGTTCGTATCGCGCCCAGTTATCCGTCAAACGGCCCTCTTTGTCGTATGGTTTCAATTTGCTGAACTGTTCCCAGACCTTGATAACTTGGCGTGCCTGATTTTCCTCTATCTTGAACCATTCCCGGTGCGTCTTTGGGCAGGCTGTGTTCGGACAAGAGGCATACTGTTTCTCTCTGTGTAAAGTTTGATGAATCAAACTCTCCATCCTCGGAACAGAACAGGGCATGAAGACCTCGAATCTGAAGTCCAAGTCATGTTTGCAGGCATGCCTCCATTCCTCCATCCTCTTTTCAACTTGATCAGACTTTTGATCAGACTTGCTGGACTCGGGACATACTACGTGTCCAATTTTGAGGAATCCAGGCTTTGACCTTTCGGCGAAGCAATATATATACCCAGACAAGTTTTTTGCCTCAACTGGCTTTACCAGTCGACTCATAATATTATGAACTGGCGATTTTCCCGTGTCATCGAAGGTCATGGAACGACGAGAGCGTGATGACTCCACGTCTGATTCAGCTTCCTCACTCTTGTTAACCAAGTCATCAGCATTGGGCTTCATTTCCCTCTTCGGGTCACCTGAAGAATCATCATCAACTCTCTGCGTCTTTCTGCGCGTTGGACTCTCCGCGTACGCCTCCTTGTAGAAGCTTGTGCGAGAAGATCTTGGGGTTTCGCAGCCCTCAGTGCTAAAGATAGAATATGGTGTCGAGGCTGTCGAATATGGTGTGAAGATCTCACTGGGATCTGGCGAGGTGACAGACCCTGGTGAAGTAAGGAATGCATCGTCCGTGGGTGTTGGGTATGATAGCGGGCCTGGTGATCTGGAATAAATGTTGCGATACCTCGAACTTTGGTTCCTTGAAGGCGTCCTCGGGATCTCTCGATCACTCAAGGGGCTCTCCCTAGTAAGTCTGGGGCGTCGAAGTTCCCGCTGTGTAGATGTCTGACGGGAACATTCGCCTATCCCTTCATCTTCAGAATCTTCTTCTGAACCGAATTCCTCATCACTTAAATCGATGTCTTCTTCAATTGATTCGATCACATCATCGCTCAGATAGTCACCTGAGTACTCGCCGTCGTCTGTGTCGTAAATGAGAAAACTTTGACTTTGATCCGAAGTTCGTTTGCTCGTGGGCGTTACTCCACGTCCTCGAAGGGAAGTCGACGATTTCTGAGAATACCGGACCAGCCTTGGATGTTCTGTGTAAAGCCTTTCTTTGTTCTTCGTCTTCAGCCAGTTGTAGAACCTCCTAGTCAATAAGGCATGGACATAGTCCACAGGGTTCGAAAAGCTGTCTCCATCAAATACGAGTGTTTCCGTATGCCGCTTTTTTTGTCCGTAGCAGACAAGTTTCTCAGCCAAGTCCTTAATTGTGGCATTCTGGTCTTCATCGTTCGGTTCTTGAACAGCCAGTGCTTTGACAATGTAATTAATATCTTTTCTTCGCGTTTTTGGAATCTTGTGGAGGTTTTGGCTCTGGGCATCCCCCCTAGCAAAGCAGTCGATCTCCCCGCCCTGTGGGATCTCTAACGCCTTGTACAGGCTGCTGGAAGCCTCGGAAAGACTGTTAGCTCGACTCATTTCAAAGACTTGAAACTATTGCCAGAGATTTGTCATACACGGGAGACTGAAACATAAAAGCTGTCGAGTTGAGGGCGCGTAAAGGACAAGTTAGAGGAGGAAAGCGATTGGTGAGGCACTCCTAGACGAGAGACTTCTTGATACTCTTTATGGCTTTTGTCCTTCGAGGAGGCTGGGCCATCCTTGGTCAGGGGGGGGTCACGAGTGAACTGCATCGCATGCAGCTGAGGCCAGGATGTGTCGCCCCATGTGCGTGAACCCTGGTCCAGAACTCCAGATCAAAGAGACGAACTATCACCAGATTGACGAGTCTTCGTGGTAGATAGATGAGCAACAACTGGAGGTTTTGAGGATACGAAAATAACAGAATTTTGTTTCTCGATTACTTGCAACTCTTGTTACCTAGGCCAATTGGCCTTCGAGCAGCTCAATTGACGTCCTTCGTTGAGTGGTCTCACACCATGTTGGTGTTGTTGGTTGTGGTGCAGCTGGTTGGCGCCAACAGTATCTGCAACGGGAACGGACTTTCTTTTGGGAGGATTCCTCCTGCATATGCCCCCCTGTTTCAAGCAAGGTACAATCAACTCTTTTCGGCTTTGGTACGGAGTACAAGGTCTGGAAAAAGATATCCTTCCCTGAAAAGTCAGCCTTGAGATTTCGAAGTAGGCAACCACCGGATATATTTGGAGATTTATTGTCCTAAATTCTAACGAAAACGCTTCGCGTTCTATGTCAAGTGTTGAGAATCCTTATAAAATTGCACCCTTTCTACAGTCTTGCCCCAGCAGCCTCCAACTCGCTCGGGTACTTAATTCCATCTTTGAGGCTGCCAGCTTGATCTCCAATCTCCAGCGGCGGCAGCTTAACGTAACCCTTCGTGTGCGATAGAGCAGACAATACCCATTCCCTGGTAGCCTTGATGCCTTCGTTGTTGAGCGCCCAAACCACAGCATCTACAACATCGTCCACGATGACGGCTGGTTTGTATCGAGGCTCCTTCTCCGTCGATGTCTGTCGCCAGACGCCAGTTCGTACAAGAATGGGCACCCACTCGGTACCATCCTCCGCTTCAAATTCGCTAGCACCCCGGATGTCACTTTCTGGGTTATCGCCAATCATGTAAACGCGTCGAAGAGGGTGGCATTTCGATGTATCATGCCCAGGGCTTTGACCGCGATTGCAAGCCATATCATGGTAGTACTGTAGCAGCCTATCATGGGCGTATTTGTACGTATGGTTGGATGGCTTGCCGAGTGCGCTGAACTGCAGTTCTGTTCCGTTGGTCGTCGTTGACCACACTCCCTTGAGTGCCTCCATGAATGCTCCCGTGCCAAATCGGTTCACAGGATAGTTTGTTTTCCATAGCATATCAAGGTTGGAGATCCATAGTCCAGGTTGACCATCTTGCTGCCAGCCATTGTTGGGCAGAGACTCATTGCCATTTCGGTTCGAAACAGTGCCGATGTAGCCTTGATGAGATATTAAAAGGTCGTGGATGATCTGAATATCAACTGACCAGTCTCTTGGATCGTTCCAGACGAAAATGTGGTCAATTTTGAGAGCATTCGCAGGGACATTAGTTGTATAAGGGTCCTTCAGCAAAGGAATTCGCTTGCCATCTGGTAGTGGCGTCGGCTTGCCATTGATCTCGCCCTCAATATGCTCAAAGGGGAACACGTCCTTGCACTCAGCGAGGATATCCGCTGGGGTGACAACACGCTTGAACCCGTACCTATAGCAATTAGCTTACCAGATAACATTTCCCCATAGGAATGTAATACGCACTCAAGAGCAATTTGACGAGCTTTTTCAGGATGAGAGCCCGTAATTAAGACAGTGCCATTGTTCTTGACATCGTCACTCCAACCACTCATTGGTGTGTGGGACAGAATCATCCTGCCTTTTACCACATCGTCGTTCTTGGCGATCTGGAGCCTTTCTTGAAGAGTCTCTGCTTTTTTGTCTTCAGGAACGCAACCGCCGTTTGTCAAAAAGACATATCGGATGTCATTGCTTCTGAGCATCTTGATGACCTTCTCGGCTCCATCCACTCTGTTGCGGCCTTGATATAGGACGCCGTCAATACTGTCGTTCGTCAGTTATGTTACGCATTTTGTGTTCGCGAAACATATATCCCGAGTTGAATGGAAGTACACAAGACACTGTGCGAAGCCGACTTACTCAAATGCAAAGGCAAACTCGGAAAACAGCTTTCGTGCCAGGTCGGTGGGCTCCTCATATTGATTTGGGTTGACGCCTAGTGAGCCCTTTGGCTTGGATAGATAAACATTAGAGGTAGTGAATGGCCTTTGCGATATAGATGAGGCTCTCAAGTCAGCCGCCGTCGTCGGTGCGACAGACCGTAGCTGCGTCAATCGACGTGCGGCGAATCGGCATTGGCCGACCACACCGAAGCGTTGCATACTTACCGAAACGCGAAGGATCAAGTATAGGAGAAAATATACGCCAGAGCTTCAAGATTAGAGATCTCAGTGAGATGACAGGATAAGAAAAGGTGCAGCGACGACGTGTAATGCTCAAAGTTAACTATTGGTTGTGAAGCTTTAAGTGCCAACTTGTTAGAGTCATGGTTGATAAGAGGACTTGTCGGTAATATCCACCCACAATTGATACGAGCCGAGGATCAACATAACCCAGTAACCAGTATGTAAAATCAATACCAGTAGACTACGACACAAAAATGATAATAAACGGGCTTTTCCTTTTCAATGTCAGTTCGTGGAAATGTACAGTTGATTGAGTGGTTCCTAATATCCCAGTATCCTTCTATGAGTTAATGATTCTGGTGTTACAGTACTTTTACATCACCCGCAATATCTGCTCATCTTACAACCCAACCATGGATGTTCTTTTTACGTAGAGCCAAAAAGTCAATGCTCTATTTCTTATCCCAGTCCTTCATATGGTCCAAGATAAGCGCTGCGGCCTGCTGCGGCGAGTGTTGTCTGCCCAATGCCTCAACGAAATCGCCATCCGGGTCCATCAAGTAAAAGTAGATGCTGTGGTCCACCAAATAGTCCTGTCCTGGCTTGACGTTCTGAGGTGTGCTGAAGTAGACGCGGTACTTCTTGCAGAGCGCCTTGATTTGGTCGTACGTGCCGGTCAAACCGATGAACTTCTCATGGAACTCGCCCAGGTAATCCTTGAGAGCCTTGGGTGTGTCACGGGCGGGATCGCAGGTGATGAAGATGGGAAGAAGTGCACCCGGGGCCTTTTCTTCGACGATATCCAACATGGTAGCCATCTTGTCGAGTTCTTCGGGGCAGATATCAGGGCATCGAGTGAACCCGAAGTATACCTAGTAAGAATTAGCCATGAAACATCCTCGTTTTGAAACTGCGAAGCTCGTTTCCTTGACATACCAAAGAGTGTTTGCCCTTCATCATCTCACTAGTGAATGGCTTTCCATCCTGATCGATCAACTCAAAGGTTCCTCCAACTTTTGGTCGGCCCACGCCCTTGGCCGCCTCAGCTATTCTCTTACGCTGCATGCGCGCCTTTTCAAACTCAAAGTACCATACTAGCAAGCCGCAGGTACCGACGAACAGAATTCCGGCCTTCCAAGAAAAGGGCTGTTGTGCATTTGTCAGCTCATTGTTTCTTCAGACACCATTGCATTTCTCCCCAGGACTTTTCTATGCGTACCCCATTGCTATATCGGCTCTTGGCCTGCTCGATGGTCTTGTATTTCGTTCGGCGCTGAGTGATGGGCTGTCTCGACTGGATTGGCGCTCGTGGGAGGGTTGGTCGGAGCTGCTTGGGCTGAAGAGCGCTGCTGGACAAACATCGCTGGCATTGTCTTGTCGAGAGAGATGAGAACACACCCCTCAATGCTCTTGACGTCGTGATCGAATTCGACATGGTGAACTGACTCTAGGCAAGAGTCGATAAACTCATGCAAAAGCTAAAGAATCTACTACGTAAACTTACATCTTTCGATTGTCACAACCTAGGTAAGCTCCAAAAAATACATGGTCCGGGCTTTTACCGGGTTTGTCGATTCCGCCTTAGTCATTCAGCCTATCAACCACTCACTTCTCCCATCTCCAACAGCTTGTCACTTACACCGAAGTTTCAATTTCTGTTTTTTCGATTAGCTTAATAAACTGGCGGTGCTTATATTTCCCTTGCATTACCTGTTTCTCAGTCTGTTATATAAATCGTATTGTGTCAAGTGACCACAGTAATTGTATATAAGGGGCAATACCTGCCAACACTGTCAACACTCCACAATGGAACAAACCACACCAACAATAGGACAAAGCGAAGACTCTCGCTCTGAGCCCTTTGAAAATGACACAAAGAGCGAAACGGTTGCCGAGAGTACCCCTCAGCCTCCGTCAGATGCCCACCCCGCCTCCTCCATCTCACCTTCACATCCTCCTTCTACATCTGCAGAACTTTACAACATGGCCGCTCACACAGCTTCAAAGAAGAAAGGCACCGCTTCGGCAGTTAAGAAGACGCCTAAGCGATCAAAGAAAACGGGAGGCCCAAGGGCGGCGAAAAGAGCCAAACCCGCGCGGTCAGGTTCCACTGGAGATGCCCATGAATCGGCAGGATCCGAACTCGAGGAGTCCGACCATGGACCATATTGCCTATGCCGCGGAGCAGACGACCATCGGTGGATGATATGCTGCGAAAATTGCGAGGATTGGTTCCATGGAGAATGTATCAACATGAACAAAGAGATTGGCGAGAATCTGATCGAAAAGTTTATCTGTCCACTCTGCACAAACGAAAGCCTCACAACGTTATACAAGAAAACATGCGCCTTAGGCGGATGTAAAAAGGCGGCCCGAATAGCCCAGGAGGAGAAGAGCGTGTTCTGTTCCAACGAGCATGCACAAACATGGTGGGAGCGCATGGTAGCCAAGCTGCCCAAGGCAAAGGGGAAAGGAGGAGTAAACGACCAGCTTACCCAGGAGGAATTCATGGCGCTCCTTCAAGGTGGTCTTTCAGGAACTGACGAAGAAGGGCTTTGGAGGCTGGTCAAGGCACCATTTGCAGGCACAGAGTCAAATGGGACAAACGGAACTGAGAACGGTATGTCGCTGTCGTTTCCTATCTATCACGCAACTCGGCTAACAAATATCACAGAAAATCCCGATCAGATGCACCTCTCTGCTGAGGAGAAAGAGTATCTCGAAAATGCAGCTGCAGCACGCTTCCACTTGGCCGAGGAGACAGTTCTCTGCCACAAAATGCTCACCCTTTTGGAGTTCGCACACGAACGACGGCAAGCTGCAATTACTGCCGGTCGCTTCAAGGAAGATATTTGTGGATATGATCAACGTCTCGACAGTATTAGTGCCCGGGACGCTTTTGAGGCGTTTGCAAAGTCACCAGAAGGCGAGGCTATTTTCAAAGCGTCTCAACTGAGCGATCCTCTAGGCGAAGGCGACGAAGTTCGCGGTATGTGTGAGCGCAAGCGTTGCAAGATTCATAGCGGATGGTATAAGATGCTTTCATTGGGTCTCAAGCATCAAATTCGGGAGATGGCAACACAGGCCGATGAGGTTGGAGAAGAGGAGAAGGCTATGCGCCAGGCCGCGAAGGATAGATGGAGGCGGAAGCAGTCAGAAAAGAACTGGGTTGAAGTTCTGGATGGTTGAAAGCTGCTGCTACTCAGGCGTTGCTGGCGTACGCGGGATACTGCTTATTGTCGGGTGCTTAATTATGTCACCATCAAGCCACTATTATAGAGACCTTTTCAAGCAGTTTGGCAGTTTTTATGAAAGGAACTACAAATATCTACTGTCAATCATGAAATCATGAAGGAAAAGTCCATTCGCACCTGAATGCAAACGTTGTACCTTGTCCATAAACTACAGCATACAAATTTATAATTGTTGCAATCAAGAGGGATCGGCTGAAAGGATTTATCATTGAAGGATGTAAGTGAGCATTTCTTGGTCTCAACCACATTCTAACATGTACTTTCAATACACTTATCCGCTTTAGCTGGGGCTCAATTATTCTTCTTTAACTGTCGCAATACCCTAATGAGATAGCTGTTAATATTCATTCGTTTATCAGAGCGCATCGAGTTCATACCTCAAGGTCCATTCCATTAAGTTCTGGAGCTAAGCGGACTACTATGACCGCCACCACCCCGCAGTCAGGAAAAAAAATCCTTGTCTCGCCGACCACCAAAAAGTTGAAAAAACATTTGCCTGCTTATCAAGCAAGTAACAACTGGAAACGAAAGGGAGCGCCCATCAACTGCGTTACCTAGTGCATATTTCTGATTCTCTTATTAATACTCATTCCTGTTTTCTATACTTTCTATCGCTCTCATCGAATATCACTCATCGTACCCTCGTCATAAAATTACCCCGCCATCATGTCGTCTTCTAACCCCCGCGATCAAAAAGAGCCTGTCGACGAAGAGCTCGAGGAGGATATGCTCGCCGCGGAGGATGCCGCCGAGGAGATTGTCGACGACGAGGACCTGGCTATGGACTCCGACAATGAGGAGATTCTGCTCCAAAACGACTCCATCGGTTACTTCGACGAACCTAAAGACTCTCTCTTCACCATCGCCCAGCATCCCAAGTACCCCTCCATCATCGCGGTTGGCGGTTCAGCTGGCCAGGAAGATGATGCTCCCGGTGCAGGATGGGTCTTCAACACAGCCTCTGCTCAATCGCGACCTCCGCTTCCTGCTAGTTTCTCGAGCGACCCCGCCGCAGACGCCCTGAAGAGCACCCAGCTTCCCTCGTTATTTAGCCTAGATGGCCACACAGACTCGATTAACACACTCGCATGGACTCTGCCTCAAGGAGAGGCCCTGGTCAGTGGTGGACTTGACGGAAGGTTGCGCGCTTGGAAGGCAACCATCTTGAACGATGGTTCAGTCAAGATGGACTTCCTTGGTGAGGCACAGGAGGTGCCTGAGGTCAACTGGATTGCGCCATGCCCATCTTCCACCAACCCCAACACCATCGCTCTAGGCGCTTCCGACGGTTCGGTTTGGGTCTACACAGTTGATCCTACAGATAAAGCCAATCCTCTTCAGATCGTTCAGTCCTACTTCCTCCACACTGGTGCCTGTACCGCTGGTGCTTGGACGCCTGATGGTCTTCTGTTGGCTACCATCTCCGAGGATGGAAGCTTGTACGTCTGGGACGTTTGGGGTGAGGCTACTGCCAAGAACCTCGTTGGCGACAACGGTATGACTGCAGTAGCTTTGACTGCCGAGGATCAGCGTTTCGAGGTTGAGGGTGGTCTCTACTCGCTTGCCATTGACCCCAAGGGCGCCTTCGTTGCTGTCGGTGGTGCCACTGGCGCCATCAAGATTGTCTCTCTTCCACGACTTGCATCTTCCGGACCTCAGCCCCAGGCTCGTCCCCGAGCTGGAGGCAAGACTACTGGTCAGTCAACGGCGACCGCTGGCGGCCAAATTCTCGCCGCACTACACACCCAATCCGAGAGTATCGAGTCGCTTGCTCTCGTCACAACGCCCAACACACCTCCTTCCACCCTTCTCGCAGCCGGCTCTGTGGATGGCTCTATTGTCGTTTACGATGCCACCCGCCGCTTCGCCGTCCGACGGCACATCTCTGGCGCCCATGAGGAACATGCCATTGTCAAGCTCGAGTTCATCCCCAACTCATGGCAACTGACCAGCTGCGGCATGGACGGTGTCGTACGCCGCTGGGACCTCCGAGGTGCTGGTGCCACAAACCCCAACGCTCCCGCAACAGCTGCTGAGGCTGGTCTGCAAAAGGAATGGAAGGGCCACCGTGGTGATGGAGAAGGTGGCGGCGTCTTGGGCTTTGTTCAAGGCGAGACAGGAGAGAGGATTGTCACCGCTGGTGACGACGGTGTTGCTCTAGTCTTTGAAGCATAGTGTTTGAAAAATCAAAGGTTTTGGGAAATGGTATATAGAAGGAGAAAAGCGTACTTGGAAGTTGTTTCTGCTATCTTATGATTACAATGAATAGAAATAGGGATGATACCCTGGATATTGGTTGCTACGGCTTGGTGGCCTGTACTTTGTGAAATTTTGAGTCCCAGCATATGGCTGGTCAGGTTCATTAGGATACCCATGTTGACCAGAGAGGAAATCCGATGCGTAGCTGCACATGTGTATAAGTGAGCGCATTCGTTGATAGGAAACGGGATTACAATATGAAAGGCGATGAATTTATTGATCAGCAGATGGATGTCTTGAATAGTTATATCTACTATTTAGTCAAGTCAACATATAATTGTCTTGATGGATTATACGTTGGGAAGGCAAGGTGATCAGTCAGTGGTGATGACATAGCCTGCTTATCGATAAGAGCTGCGAGTTCGGATCCATCAATCGCAGTGTCTGATTGGCCAGCGCTTTTTGGAATCTGAACCGCGCTTGTTCAAAATTCTTTGACCCATGACAGCGAAACGAGATAGCATCATACCCGAGTCTATTTAGCTATCAACGAGCGTTGCCCGTCAACCAAACACTTCTTCTTCGCTTAAACTACATACAAAATGTTTGGAGGATGTATGTCGAACCCCAATTGAATTGTCGAACATCAAAACTGATCCATCGCAGTCGCCCCCCCTCAGCAGTCTCAGGAGGAGATCCGCGCTCTTGAGGCCGATGCTGCCTTTACAGTCCAAGGTGCCATTACCACTGCTGTCCTCCTCTACCTCTGTATGTTTGAGGAATTTTCTTGATTTGACATGAGTGGTGCTAACGATGTTCCCCAGCTCCCTTCGCTATCGACCTCGTCGGCAAGATCTTCTAAATACCAATAACACCGTTTACGACTATGAATCTGTCCGTGTTGTCTTTGATAGTGTTATGAGCCTGCAGAAATGCGGTCGATGGTGCTTCCGCCGCGCCATGTACAATAGAACCGGTTTAGATGGGACGGGCGGGAAGTCATGATTAATCTGTAACAATACATATCCCAAGACGTGGTAAAAGCCGCGCAGCAACATTGCTCACGAGATCAAAATGCACCATATCCGTTCCCAGTTCATAAACCCAATAGAGGTATCACTTGCTGTGTCGATATTATTCTTAGACTTTACAAAGAGTTACGTTTCGTATCCTATGACGCCTAGGATGAATACCCAGTCCTGACTCCAACTCTATGTCACCAATATACATCCTAACAAAAGACAGTTGCTCCGTCTTTACCACCTTTGTCGCTAAACCGTGTGCCCTGATTAAGTTCCATCTATTTTGAGTGCGGGTTCCTGGTCTTCTCCCACTCTGCATAATCTGTCGATAGAGCCTCGAGCTCTTTCTTGATATGCTGGATCTGCTTCTCATAATCCTCAAGCACCTAGAAAAGAGTTAGCTGGTTTGTTTGTATCGCGGTCGATCCGTCACTTACTCGTTTTGCTTTGGCTTCTCGCTCTGGATCAATGCTCTCTCCCTCAGAACCGGTAGGCTTATCCAGCTCCTTGCTGAGCTGATCAGCATAGCCTCTCAACACAATAAGTCGGCTCCATAGTTCTTCCTCTCTTGCCCCAACAGCAGGGTCTTGAACTTCTCGCTCCAGAGTCTGCAGGCGGCTGCTCAGATCATCCTCATCACCACTCAGTGCGTAGCCACGGTTGCGGAGCACTTGTATCCGCGCAGCAAGCGCTAGGCATCTTTCACTAATTGTTGTCTGTCGTCGACGGGCTGCGACAGCGCGAACCTCAGTTTCGAGCTCGTGGCGCTGAAGAATGGCATCCAGGCTGCCGTTGATCTGGTGGAGACGAGTGTTGAAGTCGGCAACGGCGCGCTGTTGCGTTTTAAGGCGGTCGGCAACGCCAGCGTAGCCGGAACAAAGAACGGGCATGAACCCTGGGGCTGGCTTGTTCTGCAGGGCTTCCTCCCATTCCCGAGGGTCTTCGTGAGGTTGAGGCTTGTAGTAAGGAACGTGGCTCTCATCAACCTTGTTGTAGAAATAGTATTTGAAGACGCAGTTGGGGTTCGCAGGGTCCCATTTCTCGGTAACAAGCTTCATTTGCTCCAGAATCGGCTTCTGGTCTATACAGGGGTCAGTCTTGCGATGTAGGAGAACAGCTCTTTCTTGACAACATACGCGGTGTTTCCTTTCCAGGCTGCCATAGCGAGTTTGAAAGCTGAGCTTGCGATTGAGATAGAGCTGGCATCTGTTGCGGCTGTGGTTGCTGGATCGATGCGCCGAGTGTGTTGCCTTGTTGCTGTTGTTGAGGCTGGCCTAGACCGAATCCTGTGCTCTGAGTCGGCGCAGTTGTCTGAGCGGGCTGCGACTGCCCAAACAGCGAAGGCTTAGCCTGTCCGAAGAGCGACATGGTTGGTAAATGGTGTTGCGTCAGAATCCGGAGCTGTCAGTCGGCAAGCTAAGCTTTGATTGATGAGATTCCTTGCCGAGACGGAACCCGGGCGAAAGAGGTAGCTAGTAGCTCAATATGAGATTAATTCCCGTTGTGCGACTGTATAGTCGTCGTAGTCAAGTTTTATCGGGGGCTGTAAGACTGAAAATGCGACTGTTTGATTGTTTGCTGTGTTTATTTGGCGGCTTAAAATTATTGGAGCTGAGCGACGCGAAAACAGAGCTACGCTCACCTTGGGCCCCGTTGCAGCCTTGCGCCCAGCCTCGCTTCACCGAACCACCAATCACAGTCAGCCAATTCCTACCTTACGCTACCAAATCCTAGCCGAACGACCTCACATAACCACTTCCGGATTCTGGAATCACCGCAACGTTTGACGACGAGCTTCGCAGAATACCGGCATCATGTCTACCCGAAGGCCCCAGTATGTTCACTCGACAGCTGACTTTCTTACCTTTGCTCTGGAGCTCCCAGCGGATGCAATTGAGTTCTATAACAGCTGATAATTGGCTAACTAATCAATCCATCAGATTCTCCCAGCAGGTGCTCATTGACACCACTCCGTTGCCCGCCGATATTCCCGCCGTCAAGGAGGTCGGTGCCAGTTCTGCCCCTCTCCTCTCGGCCTCCTTCTTCATCGGCGCTCGATGCCGCGACTACAATGACGATTATATGCAATGCAAGAACGAGAACCCTGGCCGAGGAGAGCTTGAGTGCTTGAAGGAGGGCCGACGAGTTACCCGATGTGCCTCCAGCGTGTATGTTATCTAAGGTTCAACAGACCGTATAGTCTGATGGTCTTCCTGAAGCGCAATTAGCTTCAAGGCTGGGGCCAGCCACTGACATGATCAACAGTATCAAGGACATCAACACCCACTGCCTGGCTGAGTTCCGCAAGCACTGGGAGTGCCTCGACGACCGAAATCACCAGTTGTGGCAGTGCCGTCCTGCTGAGTGGAAGCTCAACAAGTGCGTCTACGACAATCTGGTACGACAGCCATGGTCCATCACTGTAGATGAAGGTTCTAATACAAGACATAGAAACTCGAGAAGAAGATCCCCGATCAGCCAACGAACTCGACCCCTGTTCACCTTCGACCAAAGCAGATCTTCGCTGATGTACGCATCGGGCCTGGAGATGGCAAGCCCTTCGTTCCGGGGCAGGAGGATGCGCAACAATAGAGCGCTGGAATCTATTAAGATCGAGGTTCGGTCATGTATATTTGTTGATGAATCAAAGAGAGAATTACCAGCTATCAAATCAAAATCCGTTTGCTCACATGCGGTATTATATATCATTGACTACTAAGCTGCAGGTCCCATATCAAGTTCGATGCAGTCTTATTCACTCCATTCACCAAGCCAAGCAATATATTGACTTACGGTGACATTTCATACATCAATCGGTATCTCGATGTCAATAGCTGCTACCATATGATATTGTTATGGCGGCTTTCAACCCGCTATGAAAGCTCTGGTTCTCAGCATATCATCTAACCTCACGCAGATCAAGCTTATCAACAAAGTTACTGGTCACAGCATTGCAGTCCCCAAACGTAACAGAACCTGCAACATCATGCAGCGAGCCTTGAACGCCTGATGCACGGCACTCCAAGACATTTGAGAGAAGTCACCAACAACACTGCAGTTCGGCTAAGCGGTGGAGCCACAATTCGGTATGTCCTTTTTGTTGTGATCTGGTAAAGACTACATGACGAGATCGACATTTGATGGGCAGAGGTATATGATTACGATGCATGAGACCGGCCGACAACATCTAAAGGAGCTGCCGAGGTCACCGCCACGCCGTTTTAGAGCGACCAACACGGATTTTGGCGAGATGCCGGAGGTCGGACTCGTAGTGACCAAAGGCATTTGATATGCAACAAGCATGCTCCTTGAGCCGCATGTATGAGGATGGTTACAACTTTGAACCCTAGAGTAGGGCCTTCTTGTCGGTGACTGGCCCTCAGAGTCGCACAACCTCACATATGCCCCAGACCATGCACATGATCATTTCTGTGTTGTTGGCCTTTTAGCCGGGGCTTTTGTTTCGGCTTCATTTAGACTCGTTCAGGCAGTGTAACTGTTGTCATGCAACGAGCCGTTTCGTTTCAAGTAAAAGTCGATCAGCAGAGGGGACGATTGGCTTGGTGTGATGGGCAGAAACCTAAGCTGGAACCGACATATATACGCTGTGAGGGGACATACGGCGGAAACCTGCTTTTCTGGCTGAGTAGAGGCTCGTATATTAAGCGAGGCACATAAATTAGTAGTTAGGCTCTTGATACTGTGAATTGAGCTTGATATGGCCAAACTCAAGTCTATTCAAACGGGCTTCATACTTAAGCTTACTATTCCCTCTGTAGAGTAGGAACCTTTGGCACAAGTGCATAACAGTTAGGCCAGAGCTGACCCTTGCATCATCACACTTTGGGTGTCTTGTTTCTCGATTTTCGGCGCTTGTGCGCTTCGTGAAACAAGAAACGGGCCTTTCAAGCGCCCATGTTTGATGTTCAGAATGGGCCACGTTGTTGGTTGGCTGACATCATCTACACCCCCTCTGGCCTTCATAAAGGCCGCCAACAAAGAAACAATTATGAGAATCTTGTCTTGGTTTTTTCTCGGTGCCGTTTTAGAGGGGTTCACGAGATTGTACGAGTTTGCTTCGAGAAGTCAGGGCACGGTTGTACCATGTCGTGGTCGCATGTCGCCGAATCGATCGGCCCTGTCTTCAAGCGACGTAGGTAGTATCACAGTGTCCGAGGATCACGGTTTCTTTTCTTTGTGCGGCATCGATTCCTAGGGGTTTTGTGTTTGGTGGTGTACTTGTGTAGTGGTTTGATCGACCTGTCCTTTGAACAGTTGACCTCGAATATCACGATTCAAGTGATGATGCCAAGGTTGGTGTTGTTCCGCCGTCCCAGTTTCTAACTGGGAGAAAGACGGCGAGATCAGATAATATGGGCAAAGTATCACAAAGGACCCTTGGTTTATTACAGCTCGATCAGTGTGGAGACCTATCGACGACGTTGTTGAGAGTTTGTCACTCGCAGCGACAAACAAAATTCATGAGCCCGAATCATCTAGTGCACCTAAGTTTACGAGCCTGGCTATGTTCTTTTTCATCCTGCTCGAAAACTCAAGTCAAAGGAAACTAGTTTAGGGCAAGTAATTATTGTATCAGTGATTTGGAATGAATCAGACCGTCTCCTGTAGGGTAGGTGTGTCAACTCGGAGAAGGATGAAGACATATTGAAGTTCTGTGAAGCTTGTACCAATCATAGAAAACATCAGTTAAATAAGAACTTAACGTCAAGAGTGAGCGCGCGTGCTCACTGTGGCCTCCATGAGATAAACAAGACGTAAAGTCTCAATCCCTACCACCACGTTGCCTGTGTTGGAGGATCAGCAGGCCACTCAGGTCGCTACGACAGCGCCGGTAATAGCAGCGGCATTGAATATACGAAACAGTGAGTATAAGTCTGGACCCGAGACGTAGGATAAAGGGGGACACATTGGAAGGGCCTTGCTTGCGAGAAGGGATATCTCGTCCCTTTGTGTGAAGCGGTGACTGAAGTGGTAAGATATCACGCGTGACAGTGAATGAAGGAGACATGTGGAGAATTGAGGACTAGATCCTAGGATAGACCCAGGATATCGGGTACTGGATGTAACGAGAAGCCAGTCTAGAATGATCTGTGCTTTCATGTGGACCAAGATCGATCAGCAAAGCGGCTTGAAAATTCCAGCTACATTGCTTGTTCAGATCAAAGTTTGAAGGCTGCCAATATCTATATCGATGCTTACGTATATCTTCAGTTCAGTGATGTTAGACCGTAGAACTTCGGCCTCTATTTGCAGATCCTAGGCCCGGAACCACCGATCATCATCGTCTACAGGCTTGAAACTCGATAGACGAATTCGGTGCCGCCGGTGACAAGGCTGGACTTCCTAATTGACTCAGCTCTAGGAGATCGGCCACGTAATACAGAGTCCTCGAACTCTAGCAGAGCCGCGAGTGAACTAAATATTATGGTTTTGGTTTAGAAGCGAGGATAAAGTTGTTCGAGGTGCACTGAAGGAATGAAGTTCAGCGCCACCGTGTCGGATGCTTTGGTCAATGGGAATCACTGGTCCCTTTCCTGTTAGAACATGGAGAAGTTGTGGATTGCGTGTCATGCCATCCAAGCTCGGAAGCCAGTCTTGAGTCGCTGTGATCGACTCAATGGTTTTAAGACAAATGCGTTGATGGCTGAGCTCAATGTGTCTAAGGGAGGAGTATATACGTGCTGAGAGGGGTGTGAGAAGTACAACTTAGGTAGAAAGAGGTAGGTAGATTGATAATTCATGAAATAAAGTAGTACGGCTGATCAAGGGATCATGTGTATGTTAACAAAGTCGGACTCCGATGATCAACGACGATCAGTTTATTGTGTCAACGTTTTGAAAGCAAGCCATTGACGATATGACCCGGAGGTAGCTACCAACTTCGAGTTGTCCTAGTGTTCGGTTCTGGATATCGATCGTCACCCCAACCTACCCTAAAGTCCATTGTATGGGAGGCAAGAAGACTTAGAATCAATATCCTTAGCGATATAAAAATCTAGACCAGTTTAGGATAGACTTCGTAGGTCTCTAGACTAATTATTTTTGGCACCTTTTTAAAATGTCAGAAGTTTTCTTGCTCCCCAACGCCATCGAATGAGTATCTCTAGCTCTGAACTATGAATCAGAGGCAATCATTCTGTGACACACCAATCTCCTCCTACTGTGGAACTGTCCAGGGTGACATACAGAGAAGCCAACGACGAGCCGAACTGTCCGTGGCCACGAACGGAGCAGGCTTTGCTGGGTCGAGCCAAGCTACAGAAGAATGACGGCCCGCGAAATCGAGCATGTATTCGATTATTCAAATGACTTGCAAGGATGGCTTGGCATTTGCCAATTTAACATCAAGCGATGAAATGTTCTCAGTATTTGGTAATATCAGAAAGGAAAAGTGAGGCCTTGGATGGGAGATGAAGAACGGAGCAGAAAGGTCACCTCTAATTAGCTCAGTTTCAGATATGCTAGAAGCGCATGGGGAAGAAGAGAGCCGGGTTTATTAGCGGGTTTTCGGACATGCAGCTGCAGGGAAGCCCCACAACAACCCGCTACACCACCCTTGAATAGCTTGTTTGATGGAGATGAGGTCGACAATCACCACGTTGATTGGCCGTGTCCATCGGAGATGGATCGTCAGAGCACGCGCCACATCGACATCTGCAAGGGGCAGTGAAAAAGGGGTGGAGAGGTACGTACTTCCAATCAACCAATTGCTCAGCTCAGCTTGCCTCTTACAGAATCAGAATCAATGCGATGGATGCGAAGAGAGATGAAGGCTAAGGCCAGGTAGGAATGCGTTTCGTATTTGTTAATGCTGACATATTGTCGTTTGATCACATACAAACCCGTGCGTGCGTGCGTATGTGTAAGTGTTGGTGTACGACCCGGCATAATACATACCCTCACCGTTAACACGATCTTGATCTCAATCGATGGTATCTAGGTAGTATTACTTCCCGTCAGGTTCTAGTATGACGCTGCATCCGGAAGTCAATGGACCCTCAAAATCTACGGTGTAAGTGCAAAATGTATTGACTCCAGACACATCCCCATAAAGTTACGGGTCAACACGCATGTGGTAAAATGCTCACAATTGAAATTGACCAAACCCGGGGGGCTTGAGGCTTGGTTTTGGCTTCCGAGGTGGCTTTCATGTCCACGCAAGCAGGCCAAGCTTTGCGAAGCATTCTCTCACCTTCTACTCCAGCATGATCACCAGTGGGGGACAAGTGGGGATCATTTCGACAGGAAATGATGAGCAAAGAATCGAGCTTCAATCGAGTCTGGACTGTTGAACTCGACAAGGTTTTAACACAGGAGCAAAGTCAATCGTCTCGTTTAGGTAGGGTATGATGAGACCGGGGGATGGGATAGCCCGGCACTTGAAAGGAAAAGAACCGGATATGAGATGAGGGGATGGATGCTACGTCAATGAGCAACACCAACACCAACAGCCTGCCTCGCCACTGTCAAACCCAGCATCAAACGCCCAACAGCCGAAAACACAGCCAGAGCTGAGATGACTGGTAATTACCTTGGGCCAGGGCCAGGTCTGTTATGATCTGAACCAGTTGATTACTCTTTTCCACTGTGTTTGAGCATAGCAAGGGTCCCAATCCTGGATCATGTGTTGATTTGATTAGCTGCCCGCCTATGCAGTCAATGCTGGCGCTGCAATGCAATGCTGCAATGCTATCCTGTAGAAGCCAAATCTTTGTACGTAGATACCACGTAGATATGTGTGATCGTCGCATTGAAACCGATATGTTTCTACCAAGTCACTGGGTTGCGGTTATGATGTAGGTGTTTGTGGTATAGTCGATCAGCGGCAGTCGTCGGGTTGGACAGTTGGACTGATGCGTGGTGTCACAGTAAGGTATTGGAAGTACCTAAATGCAGGTACCGTCCAGTCTTTCATCAGAGGCGTCAATGCTGCGCACACAGGCAAAAGGGGATCGAGTAAGCCACAAGTTTCATCATCGTGGCTCAAGGCCCGTGCGTCTGCCGTACGCCGAAGATATCGTCCTCGAGGCGGTTGCTTTGCGCTGTGAATAATAGTGCGAGCGTTGAGTTATTCAGTCAATAGCTGCAAAAGCGAGGATTCTACAAACCATTCGAATGATAGACAGTCAATCAATGCCATTGGACATGTATGCAACTCGGGCTGGACTTCAATATCACAGCGCTAGACGTCAAAGCCACGCTCATCAATGCCTCCCGTCCAGTTCAAGGCACTGGACTGATGCATGATTCGTTCCTGGGCGCCTTGCAGCATCCATTCCCGCCACATTTCTAGCGCCCAGTCTCACGCACCCCTCCACTGGCTTGAGGCACTAGCGTATTCCAGCCCGCGTTCCAGGGGTCATTGTAGCAACTGCCCTGCCCAGGACAACAACAACAACCTAAGAGACGCAGGCAGGAGGAAGGCCAGCAGTCGGGTGTCACTGTCAGTGCCAACTAGTCACTCTGTCAGTGCTTGCCAACTGCGACGGCCCTTGGCAACGCACCGCATTGTAGTCAAAACATTGGCAGCCTCATCTCTTCTTGGGACCTCCCTTCACTTTCCCTCAAAATCAACTTCATTCTCCGCTTTCTTTCTTTTCAACTATCCACTATTCACGCTCACTTTATTCGCATTTCACACTCATTCGTTCGTCTTGCACTAACAGCTTCTCGCTGTTGCCGCTCTCTACTCTGATAGTAAGTTAGGTTCGTTCTCGAACGACACCCCCGGCCTCGTCCCCTGCACCACGCCCCAGCTCACACTCGATTGCAGGCTCGCGAGATCCCCAGATACCCCCTGCAAAGCATCCAATCAATACCGCACCATCTAGCCAATCGCCCCTGGGCTAACAGTGGCTGTCCGTCTGCGACCCGCCGAGCAGTTCCTTTTAACGTCGTCGTCCGCTCCGAAGCCATCTCGACTCTTCTTCCCTCTCCCTCACCCCCCTCCAAGAGTCTTCGTCGAACGATAGCAGGGCCTGCCACTCCTTTGTTTGCGTGTCTACGACATTGCAGTCCACTCCTTCAAAACCAAAACTTTAAAGCCAAGCCTCCGGTTGAACCGTTGATATAGTCCCAAGACCTCCCTCATCTTCTTGACCTCACCTTTCGGTATCGCAAAGCAAAGTTGATCAAGTCGTCCTTCCTTCGGTTCATCCTTCTGTCACTCCTTCAATTGTTGAACTTCAGTCGTTGTTCAACCACACCAAAACTCTTTTCGAGACTCCTAGACGGAATCTCAACTTCAGCAGTGCTGTCAACCGCTCACCAGACTGGTTCTGAATCAAATCCAACGTCAACCCCATCTACAGACACTACCCACCACAAAAAGGTAAGCATACTGTAGTCTGAACCCTGCATTTCTGTACCTGCATTCATTATCTGCGTCCGCCCTCTTTGTCTCGCCTTGTTCTCCACCAACCCCGGTCTTTGAGGGAGTCTTTATCGACATCTCCTCCCTTTCACAACACCGACTCGGCCTTGTCCTCGACAGAACATCGCCGAAGCAGAGCCATGTCTTTTGTCACCATCGATAGCGGCAATGAGTCCCTTTAGTATTCAGCAAGGGAAATCCCTTCAACTCGATATATCGATGTTTACTTCATCTTATTTCACACGAAATTGTCTCAACACCAAATGTCTTACACGTTCTCGTCCAAACATTCCCCACAAGAAACACCATTCCACCCTCGCTACATCTTAGCCTCGTTGCATTCATCAAAGACACGGAAACAGCTATTGCCAAGCGGCATTGGTTTGACGTTTGCTCAACTGAAAACAGCCACACCTAATACCTCTCAAGCTTATATAACTGACTCTATTTCCAGCTCACCCCATTCCGTCTTGTGTGTCTGTTCACCGATCACCATGAAGGCGTCTATGTTCCTCCTCGGCGCTAGCGCCATCTTGGCTTCGGCCAGCCCTATTCGAAATGATCTCGAGAAGAGAGAGATTGAGAAGCGAGAGATGAAGACCGAGTGGGTCTACGAGGTTGTTACCGTCACTGTTGTTGCTGGCGACGAGCCCGAGACCACGGCTCCTGCGGCCACAAAGCCCACTGGCGTTGTGTTTATGGAAGCCCCTGCTCCCAAGTATACAGCTCCTTCAACCACCAAGGAGGCTGCGAAGCCCAAGAAGGTCAAGAAGCCTGTTAGCAAGCCCTCAACCACCAAGGAGGCCCCTAAGGTTACGGTCGTTACTGTCGAGCCCCAGCCTGAGTCTACTAAGGAGACCGTCTATGAGTCTCCCGCACCCGTCGTCGAGAAGCCCAAGACTACCGTCGAAAAGGTTGTCGCTAAGCCTACCAAGGCTGCCGAGCCCAAGGTTGAGGTCCCTGCTAGCGGCGGTGATGACCTCTCTCTGGATGGTGCCTATAACACTGTTATGCTTGCCTACCACAACATCCACCGTCTTAACCACTCTGCCTCTGCCCTTGAGTGGGATGATGAGCTTGCCGGCTACGCCGAGAACACCGCCAACGGTTGTGTTTTCGAGCACGACATGTAAGTCAATAACATGTGTGAATAACGAATTGATGACTGACATATCTTTAGGAAGCAAGGCAATGGCGGCTACGGCCAGAACCTCGCTTCTTGGGGTGCCACAAGCGACATTGATGGCCTCAAGAATAAGGCTGCTGCTGGTGGTATTACCAACCAGTGGTACAACAACGAGATGGGCAACTGGGCTTTCTATGGCCAGGAGAACCCTCCTGCTGATATGAACATTGACCTCTACGGTCACTTCACTCAGGTTGTCTGGAAGGACTCCACGAAGGTCGGCTGCGCCACTGTCAAGTGCCCTGCCGGAACTGTTCTCAGCTTCCCCTCTTGGTACACCGTCTGCAACTACAACCCTCAGGGTAAGTCCCATCCGTGTGCTGATGATGCAAACATCGCTAACTTTGCAGGTAACTTTGGCGGCCGTTATGGCGACAACGTTCTCAAGCCCAAGGGCGAGAAGCGCGTTACTGTCTAAGCTCTGAGCTCTTTGATGAACGGATATGGCACGCTTCTACATCGTTCGCGGGTATGAGGAATCCCGGCATGTCTTGGTTGGCAAGCACTCGTATCTAGTGAGGTGGCAGAAGACGTAGCCCCCTAGACCACGTCTACAGCAACTGTTTCCTTTTTCTCTTCATTTCGATTCTCAATGTACGTTACGCATCATCGTACTTTACGATCTTCTTTGCTCAACATGGGGCCACCTGGCCAACTTTTCTTCTTCTCATGGTCTTGACTTTACATGCCTGGCGTCTATGAAAATGATATCAGATAGGGATTGAGGGCGCGTAAGGAATGAGGATTAACGAAGAGTGCCTGTGCAAGTTCTTTCAAACCGCGTTGTCTCTTCTTTTCATTGCCTGGTAGTGAGTCATGTATGAATTGACTCTTATCCACGGCCGTTTTGGGGTTTTACAAAAGGGTGTTTGATGAATGCCTCCTGCAGACAGTTGCATGTCGATAGACACAAATGGCACCAAGATTTTGCCAAGACATTCCCGTTTGATTCGAAAATTGTGATGATGTGATAACTTTCAAGGCGAAGTCATGCCTACTTGACTATGCCATTAGGCTTCGTCAACTCATCTGCCTCCTGAGTTTATGATGATACTGATTATGCTTCGAATATATGTAATAGACTTGAAGTATTTATAGAAGGTAAAGAGTGCATAGTAGCCCAAGGGATAGCGTAGCTACGGGGTCTTGGCCCTCGTCGTGGTCACGCTGTGTCCAAGGCATGCTCAAAGCTCCATTTCTCTTACTCAACTCTCATATGACGAGTTGATTAAAGCTCGAACGCTGTGCTGAAACATCACGGTACAGAAATATCTCCATGTATGAACAAGGAACGAAAGACGACTGAAGAGATTGGAGATCGGAAGTAAAGGAGAAGAAATAGTCTCATGGTGTGGGCGTCTTTTGGCGTCACCAAACCCAAGAGTTGAGGACTGGCCAGTTATGTTTGTGCCTGGTGACTCTGACATTTGAATCAGAGATTGCTAACAATGGCACAGGCCTGTCGAAAGGGAGATTCATCTTCGTCTTGCTTACTTCTTCACCTCCAACCCTGCTTTGTATATTCTATCGACGAGGAATTCAAGCAGCGTGATGTTATCACGTTCTGACACCCCCAAGCTCCTGAACAGGAGAAGCAGACATCTTTACAAGACGATCTTTCAAGCCACCGTCGGAATAGAGGACCAAACATGGAAGCTAGGATGGCTGGTTTTTGACTATCGATGGTGGAGATGCTTCCGAGGCAGATGAATATTATCAAGTTGTTCATGTGACACATGGAAGTCTACAAAGTCAGCACTCGACTTCGAGTTACCGACAGAACGGATCCTTAGTTTTCGTGGATATCAATATACTTTTATTATCTTGACCTAGTGCTCGATCTTGAGTGAGAAATCGATGTGCGGCACTCCCTGATGAATAGAACTTGTTGACAAAATATCAACATCTATAATATGTTAGCATCGGCATGCTCGTCAGAAAGCCTTCCAAGTACTCACCATTACACAAGTACGCCTCAAAGTTATCTTCCTGAAGTCCACCAGATGTCTCAAGCAGGAAATGCCTCTTCCCTTGCCATCGCTCCTTGAGACTTCTTGAAGCAACCTTAACACCATCACCAGTGAAATTATCCAACATAACCACATCGGCGCCAGCCTCAATGGCCTCGTCAGCCTCAGCCTCGCTCTGAACCTCCACCTCCACTTTCATACTGAAGCCACCGACTGACTTGGCAGCCTTGACAGCATCGGTGATACTGCCTCGGCTCCAGACGTGGTTATCCTTGAGCATGATCATGGCGCTGAGATCCATTCTGTGGGCATCCGCGCCACCGACTAGCATGCCGTACTTCTCAACGAGGCGGAATCCCGGCGTTGTCTTTCGTGTTCCTGCAATCACACCTGTATACCCCGCCTCACGCGCAATCGATACAAGTCGCTGGCTCTTGGTAGCGACGCCAGAGCATCGTGCAAGTGTGTTCAGAGCAACGCGCTCACCGAGGAGAATTCCGCGGACAGGACCCTTGACTGTTGCAACTCGATGCTTGCCATTGCTCAGGTCAACAGCTGCTCCCTCTTCAGCATGCCACTCGACGGTGCAGCCGCACTGCGTAAAGACCTCGTCGAAGAAGGGTCGGCCGGCGATGATGCCGCTGGATTTACCCCAGAGGGTAGCGACACGGGGACCGTCACCGACAACGAAGCCGGCGTAATCGAACGAAGGCGTATCCTCAGCTAGCCAAGCGGTTACCGAGGTTTTCCATGAAGGAGGGAGAAGGTTTGCGAGGTTTCCTTGAGGGTGAGCCATTGCTTCGAAGTTGAGGCCAGCAAGTGGTGATGTGAGGAGAAGAGGGCAAAAGAGTGGAGGATTAGCGGCTTAAGAGGTTGTCAAGAGGGTATGTAGTAAAAAAGTGACTGGTGTTGGCGGCAGTTTTCAATTCCATAGTCCCGGGTGCGGTATGGCGGATAACGGGAGGATGCGGGGGACACATCCGACCTCCGACCGGAACAGGTGGGGGGTGGGGTTCTCCGGATGCTGCCGGCTTAGCCATTCTCACTCACTACAGGCCAGCACGTGGAAATCATATCAGTCTGCGGGAACATCAGAAAGCCAAGGTGCCTTGGCTACGAATAGGAGATACAGCGGTGTCGATGGTCATGTTTGAACAAAATAGTAATGCATAGTATGTTCCAAGTCAGAAATGGAAAAATCTACCTCTCATGACCCTCTCGTCCAACTCCCAATTGAGAAACAGTAGAACAAAAGATGACCCGCCTGATGCACCATGCATGAACTGAATGAAGATAAGAGAAGAGAAGAGAAACGAGGAAAGGAATTATGCATTGCGTACAGAAATAGTAAATGAGCCGGGACCAGGCTGCCAGTACCAAAGACGAAAAAACACCCCGACTGTGAACCAACCCGCAAAACATGACCTATAAAACAAAACAAGAAAAAAGAAACACGAAAAAAGACCGGGTATCAAACATATGCGCTCAGTCGTCGAAACCATCCTAAAGCTCCTCTTCCGTCGTTGCCGTGGGGAATTCGTTGCAGACATGACCTCGTTTCTTATGTCCATACAACGTCTACATCTCTTTCCATCATATCGTCTTCGTTCGTCAAGTTTGGTAATGGCAATCAAGAAAATCAACAGCATTTCTTGCGCTCTTTTCGATCCCAGCCGTCTGCTTGTGTCTGCTCTTGGGTTCCCGCCTGCTCGACCGTAACGGCGGGCGAGAAACCTGGCGAGAAGAGCCAACTTCGACGATCGCGGCCTACTCGGAAACTCCCTCGTGCGTCTGCACCCGCAAAATAGCCTCCGTCCATGCCGGCTTCGTAACCTGGGGTACCAGGGATGGCAGTGGCCATTAGAAGGGCCTGCTGCATCTTGCGGTTCTGCTCAACAAGCTTGCGTGTGACAACACGAAATACTTCCTCGACACCCTCTCCTGTTTCGGCGCTGATTTCATGACAGGCGTCCCAGCCAACTTCCTGTGCCCAGAAACCAGAGCTACGCTTCGAGCTGGGGCTCCGAGGCTCCATAGACGGGGGAGACATCGCCTGGCCACCTGACATAGGCGTCGGTACGTGGTAAGGGGTTGCGGTCGGAGGTGGCGTGCTGCCCATGCCTGGGGCAAGGTTCTCAGCAACGTATGCGATACAACGTTCGAATGGGACCTGGCGGGCTGAGGGATCGCGGGCGACAATGTCGGCTTTTGTACCGACTACGTGAAGAACGACATCGTGAGGGAGGTTTCGTCGAAGTTCCATGAGCCATACACCCATATCGGCGAATGACTGTGCGTCTGTGATGCTGTAGCAGAGGATGCAGGCGTTTGCGCCGCGATAGTACAGGCGGGAGATAGAACGAAAGCGTTCTTGGCCGGCTGCGAGTTGACGTTAGCATATAAGAGAATAAAAACTTGTTTGGCTCCTTATCAAAACCAACCTGTATCCCATATCTGAAGGCGCACAACGGTATCGGAGTCAGAGTCAACGACGCGCTTCGTGAGAAAGCTGGCGCCGACGGTAGAAGTGATCTGAGCCGGGTTGAATGCGCCCTTGCAGTATCTCATAACCAGAGACGTCTTCCCAACGCCCTGGGCGCCGAGGACGACGATCTTGGCTTCGAGCGACGACATTATTATTGGTGATGGTCGCGTCGTTTGCCAAGAGGGGGGAGGGGGAGTTTGGGACCTCCCTCTTAGAAAAGGACGAAGAGAATGAAAGGGGGAAGAAAGAAACCCGAGGCGCACGAAAAAGAAGGGAAGAAGCAAAAAGGAGAGAGAGAGGAAAGAAGAAAAGAAGCTGATGTGGTTGAAAGAGAGGAAAGGGTAAAAAAGATAGGCGCAAAAGAAAAGAGGGTCGTGGGTTCTTGTTGGTGGTGTCGGTATAGCAAGGTAGCTTAACTCTTTTCTTATTGTGAAGGATGCTTATTTGAATTTCATGCCTAGGGGCGTGTAGACAATCGAGGGAATCTCGGGCGCAGAAGTTAGGGCATCGATTACCGATAATGCAGAAGCGATTTTTTGAGAGGTAGAGTTGGCGTAGAATGATCGATCATGAGCCTAGAACTGGGAGCTGAAGGAAGAGACACAGAATGAGTAAACCCGACGTTGAGCGGCGGCATCCGGCGATAAATGGTTGACAGTGGTAACGAAGTCAACAAACAATGACAATAGTAATTCCAAGTATCTAATGAGTCAAGTATATTAGGCAGCAAGCGTCAATGGAGATCTTGTAATCATACTCGATGCGATTAACCTATAGCTAGCTACTCGATGTGACAGGGCATAATGTAAGGGAGTAAACCCATTTCAACGTTCTCTTTTCAGAGATCTTTAGGAGATCTGTAGACATTGTCCTTAGATCCGTGATATCAACACCAGAGGTCATTCACTCACTCAGCCATTCCCCCCTTGTCGGTTCAGGCGCCTCTACAAGGCCCAGTCCACTGGAAATCCGCTAACCAACCCCGCTGAAACCAGAACGCACGGCCTTCCAGGAGCCTCAGGTCCGCTGACGACATGCGCTAACGGCCCAGAGGCCTTCACGTGGCACAGTCTCTACGTCATCTCTATCCACGAGTCAACGGCTTTGTCCCTGTCCGATTGTCAGTTGAGGATCCATATTCTCAATTCCAGCGATCAAATACAGCTATATCTAAGGCACCTTAGCTACATAGGTATCATCCATCAACGCACACAATCGCCGTGTAGCGAGTGGCTCGAACGTTTTGTCTTATCATCACCAGACTTCAGGTACCACCAAAAGAAACACCAAAACGACGTATCTGCAAAAGTTCCAGTTCTGATGTGCGCATTCCTCGGCTCAATTGTCCTCACCGCCATCCTCTCCAATCTCAACTTCTCTCGAGCACAGCCTCTCGCTGTAGTTATCCCGCACCTATTCCATCATACATGACAATGGGAGCGGTTCAATGACAACTAACCAGCCAACCAGCTTCTCGATAGGCACTAATACGCGGGGGTCCGATTGCCTACATACAGTAGTCGACCAGAAAATTGCTCAGATTGGGCGAGAAGCGAGTCCATCGGTTATTATCCACATGCGGCTGGAGCGAACCAGATCGGCATTGCAGCCAGATGCATACCATGGCCATGGCCATGACCGTATCCCCGGTCAAATTGCGAAATGACACAGCTCGGCTGGGAGAACTGTTTTCCGTGGGAGGAGTACAGAGTACCGAACGATCCCTTTTCTCAACAGACCGGAAACCACGCTCCTTTTATTATGAAAATCCGGATTCTCTTTGTTTAACGGATCTACTACCCTCATCAAATCTCTCCCCCACAAACACACAAGCCAGCATCCCCTGTAAATCTCCACCCCATTAAAAAAAGGATATGGTGTGCCAACATTAGAACATGGACCACAAACAGCCCGAGTCGAGTTTGATCTCTTTCAAAGGACAATTTTCACAGGAGAACAAAGGGTTACACTAACTTCTGTTCTAGTAATCTGCATCAGACCTTTAGCTTCTCAATCTGAATCATCAGATGAGAAACATGTCTCAAGACATGGTCACGTCCAGAACAAAATGACGTATATCAAAACACAGTCAGAGACACAACAAGAATTGACCGCTCAGCTGCCCCCAGATCGCGATCTTATTTAGAAGAGACTCCCCGAGAGCAACTGAGTCACATCACCATAATAAGCAGTCATTCCGTTTGTTACGTTTTCTTCGGAAATGAAGTCCATGCGTTAGGCAAGGAAAAAAGGAGAAAAAGATCACTACAACCCGGTCGTTATTTATTGTTTCCTGCCTGATATGGGTCATGACCCCGCATCCCGCAATTAGCCATTCAGCCCTGTTTACATAAGGCATCGAGCTTCTCCAGACTTCATATCATGGCATGGATACCACGGACCAACTTCTCAGCATGTCTGCAAAACACATAAACATAGCTCGAGATACGAGAAAATGCAAAAAGTAACAATTGGAAGGCACTGGGATTGCTCCCGCCAGGGCTTGAACCTGAGACCTTCGCATTACCGGATACTCGGAATGAAGTATTAGTACGACGCTCTAACCAACTGAGCTACGGAAGCCGTCCAATTGTTGAAAGTCGTTTTTGGTAACAGAGGACATGGATGTCGAACGAGCATCAATCTGGGCTTGATGCTCATACAGTGGCATAATCGACATTCTCAAATCGACCACCTCAGAAAGCTGCTGGCGTGATACCAATGTTTAGGCTGACAATGCGCTACCGTGTGTATGCATCAATGTGAGTACATGGAAATCAATTCTTACATGCACTCGTAGCTCATTCTTTAATCTCGCTGGTAGCTTTCGTGCTCGCATCTCACTGAGAACATGGTGATTCTTTATTTAGTACTCAGTGCTGCGTATTCATCAGTGCTGCTGGTCAAATGAAGTGGATGGCGACGAGCCTAATGATTTATTCAAGAATGACTGCCATATGTACGCAAATATGTCAAAACCGGCCTATATATCCACTATCGCCATTGCTCACCTTGTCACAATCATCTTCTCATTCATACATGAACCCCCGAATCCCCCTCAACGCCGATGGTTTCTTGTCTTTTTTCGCGCCTGCCTCCTCTTTACCCTTGTCTTTCGAATCTTTACGGAGTCGATTGTGTGTTGCGCTGGCAAATAAGTCCGAGTGACTCCTGGCAAGTAATCGTCCCCCATCACTTCGTCCGAATCGCTGGTGATCTGGGCTCATGGATAGAGATGATGCATCTGTTCCCAATGGTGACCCTGGTGGATGTGCCCAACCCCCTGACTTCGGTGATAAGGCAGCTTCAGGTTTGTGCCCGAGAGGTGGCGTGACATTGTATGCAGTGCCCTCTGTGATGTCAGGGCTTGAGAGCACACGCTGTGGCCGCGTTTTCATCATGACGGGGCTCGTTGACATGGATGATGAATCATGCTCTCCATCTAGTGAGGTCTCGATCCTGAGATGTCTTGGCTTCGTTTCCGTCTTCATATCCAGGAACGATGACTGCAGGGCGGTGTATTTGCGCATCAGCAGGTCGCACTGCTTCTGTAGTTCAGCTTGCTTCTCTCGACTCGCTGCGAGCATTGCCTGAATTGCTGCCTTGCTATCCCGAGAAGGTAGACTTCTTTCCTCCTGCGCCTCGGATAACTTCGCTTGTAGAGTTGCAATTTGGTTCTGGAACAGTTTCCTAGTACGCTCGATTTCATTCTCTCGACTGGCGAGTTGAAGATTCAGAGCCTCAACTTTGCTCTCTGCTCCTGCAGCGGCAGCGATTGCCCTTTGTTGCTCGAGTTCCTTGGCCTGGAAATCACGTTCAACCTTTGTCAATCTATCGACTTCACTTTTCAACCGGTCGATTTCAGCGCTGTGAATTTCAATGGACTGCATATTCTGCTTCCAGTTGACCTCCTTGACTTCGGCCTCGCACAGTAGTACCCTCAACTTGTCACGCTCCGCCGTGGAGTTATCTAGCTCCTTCTGGAGCGCTTCATAGTCAGCCTTGAGTCGCTTTGATTCGTCACGCAGCTTCTTAAGCTTGGTGGAAAGGTCAGCTTCCCACTTCTTCGCAAGGGCACGACTCTTCTCAGAATCCCTCCGAACTTGCATCTCCGCTTTCTTCGCTTCCTCGAACCGATGCTTCAAGTTTCGGTTTGTGATGAGTAGATTCTGTGTTTCTGCCTCTGTCACAGCTTCCTCCATATGTCGTCTGCGCAAGTCACCAATATGGGCCATATGTTGTTGTTTCAAATATCTCTCAAAGTTTAAGTCATTCTGCAAAAGCAGGATCTGGCGCTGCAGATGAGCCACTTGTGTATTCGTCTCAGTCAAGGAAAGGGGCGTGCTGATAGTTGGCGGAGCGCCCAGTAGCGATGGGCCGGGCCGATCAGCCACAGAATCTTGATTGCTGAGTGATAGTGATGGCACGCTATCGTTGGCCAAAGACTGATGCAAACCGGACTTGATGACCTTGTTAGATTGGATCATGTCCTGTAGTTGTGTATGGGAGGAAGATTGGATGAGATGAGGACCAAGGGTCGGACTGTCGGCGTTTGGTTCTCTTATCCTGGCATCAATAGAATCTCGAGTTGATGGGATGCTTGATTGGGAACCCCGTCGAATTAGAGCTGATGGCCGACGACTACTCGCTAACGAGTCCGTACTGGCGGATGTAGGCAAACGATAGCCGCTGTGGGATTCAGCCGTCGTCATTGGAACAGAAGGGTGATTTTCTTTGACAAATCCTTCGTTAGATGGAGACGCTTCAGATACAGACAAAGGCTGTCCGAAAGACAGGTTGGAATCGTTCGCGAGACATAAAGCCATGCACTCAGCAACAACCTCCGAGGCCTCACTCTTGATCCAGCGACCAAAATCCGTCTTTTCCGAATCAATCGTGAGGGTGAAGAAGTTTGGGTGAAGTAAATGGCATTGGCGGAACCTTTCTGATTGGTCTCGAATCTCGGTAGGCTGAACTTCCATATCGTTGGCATTTGCAACATTGGCGTGACGTAGATATCTCTGAGGCTTGCGAATATAGTCCATGAAGTTGATGGGATAGAGACCATAAAGAATGGTATAGTAGTTCAGGAGGTGATAGACAGGGTGATCATCGACGTCTGCCTCATGACTGCATTGTTCCCAATTGGATGAATCTGTATCCTCTGGCTGAGGCTCAACTACGCCGGCCCGTTCTCGTGACCAGAATAATAGCCTTGCATAGATGTTGAACAGCGTGGGTAGATGCGGAACCAGTGAGCTTGGCATCTGTGGAAGTAACATGATGACAACTGTCAGCGCGGCTGACACTATGGTCGTTGAGCTATCCTGTTGTAGGCATTTTAAAATATCAGCAAATAGTGGCGTTTGTAGAATCTGGTGAACATGAGGAGGTTGACTTTGAAGATAGTCGCCCAGGAAGCGCAGGACAGCCTTGCGATACTGTTTCTTCACAAAATAGCGATCAAGCGCATTAAAAAGCTCCTTGTTCAGGTCAGAAAACCCCCTGATGAATACAATTTAGGCATATATGACTAACCTTGGGATGCTTCTTTCCGAACTGCACAAGAGCCTCCCGCGTGATTCTCTCATTTGGCTCAAGGCTTGATAGCGCTTCGGTGACAGACGGGTAAAGCTTCTCCATCCATCCTGTGAACAGGCGGTCAATGAGTGGGTTGGAGGAAAGGTCAGAATCAGAACCGTCATGATCCTCTTCCGCAATTGATATGATTTCCATGATATTCGCCAGTGACGCTTCCACAACACCTTTCTCGGGAGAGGACTTGGCTAGAAGCGCAGAGCACGAGTCCCACCATGCAAATATCCGCTCAGGAGTTCGAAGTATCGAAAGTAGTTGACGAAGGATGTTCAGAAAGGGCGCGAAGGCTGAAGGTTTGTCTTTGACGTGCTTGTCAAAAATGGACAGGAGCTCTTCCTGGAGGCGATCTGCCGTAGCGTCGTCATATTTCTGGTGTCGACGGAGGTATGCATCAATGATCTTTTCTAAGTCGTCGGGCAGCGAAGCCGTTGGCTCAGCGAGGAAGGCGACGATCGCCTTGGAGAGGTCCTTTAGCGACCTAAACAGTGGAGATAATTGTCAGCGGACAGCGTATAATATTTGACGTATGGAGATGAATGTCGCAGGATCCAAAGGAGGAGATGGGGTGGAAGATCATGAGGGACGAGCCGTTGAGTGAGGGGAGCTCGAGTCGGCGACGTTTTGGGGATGGAGTTTTCTGCAGGGGACGAGATGACGTACGCCGATGAAGCCATGACGGGCTTGACGGCCTCATCCGAGCTCGTGAGACTCAAGGTGAGCAGACCGAGATGGTGAGGCCCGTAGAAGTGTGGATCTTGAGCCAAGGACCTGAAGCCGTCGGAGATGTAATTTGGGTGAAGCTATTCGGTGACGCTCAGTCAGTATCCAGGGCAGGCAGCTGATTTTTGGGCATGGGTAACGGCGCGGCGCGGCTGGCCGTGGCGGTACCTTGCCTTTCGCTGCACCATTCTCAAGGTGGTGCGAGTTTGTGGCGCTTACGAGTGGAGCCTCCGTGCGCTGGAAAATCATTCGGCGACCAGCGACTTCACTGAAAATAGCGGTTGTAACTCGAGCCACAGGGGGTCGTCTAGAGGCTATCGCTTTAGTAGTGGTCTAAGCGAAAATGAGTTTGGGGGGTTGCGGCAGGGAGCGGGGCCGGCAGAAAGCTGATCGGTCACAGCTTGATGTCCCGACATGGTCCCCTCTACCTGTCCAACCTCGATGGAGACAGCCGAACGGCGGTACCCTGAACCTCAGGGAATGCCCCGCCGCGCTAGTAACCCCGCAGTTTCCTGATACTAGCTGCAGACGAGACCGTACCATGACTTTGTGGGTAATGATCACACCAGACTCAGAGTCCTTCTGACCTAGAAATCGAGCCACTCAACTTTGGGCCAGGAAGGGAAGGGACGGGACTTGATTGAGTGAAGTGAGGTGAGGTGAGGTGGTTGCAGTTCCTGAGTCGTCAATCGATGAGGGGAAAGACTCAGGGCAAAGCAACCACACAACATTCCTTGGTGTACTTAAGACGGCCCTCCTGCTCTTCCTCATCTTATTCTCCTTTCCTTCCTCTCTCATCATTATCCAGATCACTTTATAAACCAATCCAACAACAACAACAACAACAACAACAACAACAACAACAACAACAGTAACCTCTTTTTTGTGGTAGCTAGCATCTCCTTTTAGTGCTCGTCTACTTCTACAACTTGACTTCAACACACGTCACAATTCTTCCTCAACTATTACCCTCTTCTAAACCCCCAACAATACCGCAAAGATGAGTGCGCAGAAGACCTCGGCCATCGCTGATCAGGAGCCCGTTGACGTTCTCTTCGCCATTCACGAAAAGTTCGATCTTCTGGACTTTGCCGGCGCGCTCGAGGTCTTTACTACTGCTTCACACGATTTCAAGGACCCTGACAGTAAGTATCCTCTATCTCACAGTATAATAGTCCATACCCCTCGTTTTGGTGTACGGTGCATCCATTTGCTTTACCCCTCCCGCTGATCACATATCCCCTTCATGTAGACAACAAGGCCTTCGAGGTCACCATCGTCGGTCCTGAGCCCAAGGTCATCTCCGACCAGGGCGTCGTCGTTGGCTCCCAGATCTCCTACAAGGAGGCTCACGAACGTCTTGAGGACTTTGACATCCTCGTCGTCGTTGGTGGTAACTCCAAGGAGGTCGTCGCCAAAGAGCTCCAACCCCTCTCTCTCATCACCGACTTCTCGGAGCTTCAGAAGCGTGACCCTGCCCGCGAGCGTACCATCCTCTCTATCTGCACAGGTGCCCTCTTCCTTGGCAAGCAGGGTATCCTCTCTGGCCTCTCTGCCACTACCCACCCCGACTTTCTCACCACCTTTGAGAACATTTGCAGCGATGCTGCTACCGTGAACCTTCAAGAACGTACCGACGTGGTTGAGGACGCTCGCTACGTCGTCAACAACCTTCGATTCGATCTCGGCGAGGACGAGAGCCCATACATCCGCCGCAAGTCCGATGCTGGTCAGGGACGTCGCCCTTCGGCAGCCCGGTACGTAACACATGCAGAGTGGTCCCTTTATACCCCACTTTGTCATGCATTGAGTTTGAGACAGTTAAACTGACTTATGATGACACACAGAAAGGGAAGCATGTCGTTTCAAGGATTCCAACACCCGCCGTGAGTCCATCGTACGCCGCGCAGCTATGCGACTTGGTGGTCTCCGGGTGGTCACATCCGGAGGTGTCAGCTCTGGCATTGATGCAGCCCTGTATCTTGTCAGCGCTATGATTGATGACTTTACTGCGTTGGAGGTGGCCAGGAGACTTCAGTGGACCTGGAACAAGGGTGTTGTCGTCGATGGTCTCGACGTCTAAGATCCCCGGCATTGATTGCTGGCTTGTACGAATTAAGAGTTTACGAGGGGCTCAGGCATGGCCCTGATTGAGACCAATATTTATGTATTTAATGTATTTGACTGATGAGCGGGAGGAACCCTAAGAAAACACCAAAAAGACTAGGAGCTCTCTATTTAATTCAATTGTTTTGGTCGCCTTTCAAAAATGTTTGAGAAAGTCAGTCAAACTGAATTGATCACTGATGATAACCAGATGCCCATCTCGGGCTTATTGGGTTCATGGCTGTGTCGGCGTTGAACTGCGGAGGTGGAGGTCAAAATGTAACACTAAAAAGCCACCAAAACACAAAGAGCAAACGCCAAAGGGCAATGACGTGTTAGAGCAGGACCCACACAAGCTCGGGGAGCTCCAGGTCGCGATGCGGGATAAGCTGGAGGTCGTGTGATGATGGTTATGTCCACGAACCAGGGGGGGGAAACAGGGGTCAGAGTGGGCTAGGCAAGGGACATCACCTCATACTATGAATGAAACGAGCAACGAAGCGGTCGTCAGTCCCTCTCAATTACAGTTGCGTTTGCATTTGAGATGGGCTAGGGATGTAGGGATCGGAAAAGAGAAGCACGATCAAGGTGACATGGGTAACATGATTTCGGTGAAGGGAATTGGATATCAGCTCATGATATCGAGACCAAGAAGGTGTGAGAGCAGTTGAAGTCATGATGAACTGAATAGACTCAATCGGGTCTTGGCTATGGCCCCTAAGTTAGAGCTCATCGGCTTACTTGCATTATCATGACCGACAGTTGACCTTCAACTGCCATTGACCACAATGCATCGCAGTTTGAGGGGGTACGGTACCTATTCTATTGTGCAACCCATGGCCCACTTGCGGCTGCATATCATGAGACTGCATGTGACCATTAGGATAACTGTAGCCTTTGATTGACCGAGCTTGTTACCTCAATCAGTGTAAGGATGAAGTCACGCAAAACCTTCAATTCTTAATGCACACCGTCATGGCTTTCGTATTACACTTTGCAGCCTTCACGTTGAACAAAAATAAGAAATGCAACTGATGTCTAGGAGCCTAGATCTTGTGGCTGTCTTAGTTGTGTGGCTTGACTCCGCCACAGAGTGGAGCCGAGTTGCTGACATAAGAAATCTTCACTGTGACACCTGATTGGATGAACAACCCTTTAACACTTAGATTTGCGACGAGACTGAAGATGATCAAAGCTGTTTCAAGCTTTCAAAGGTTCCAATTCGTTACCTACTCTCGTCTTTCAGATTCAGATCTTCTCCGGGATAATCAATCATTTTGACGCAAAAGGAGAGCATATGAGAATCGTTTTCAAACACGTCAGACGTTCACGCGCCGTCAATTGCTTTCATCATGACTGACTGGGCCAAGCTCAAAGTCGTCGACCTCAAGGCCGAGCTCAAAAGTCGCGGTCTACCACAGCACGGTCTCAAAACAGAGCTTGTCGCGCGACTAGATGAATCTGATCAAGAAACTGAGAATACTGAGGCCCAAGAACAGCTTGACGATGCGCCTACAGACACCAAGTCGGGAAATGATGAGCCACCGGCTCAGCAACCAGTCCTTGCAGACAACGAGCCCCAGGAAGCGACCGAGCAGCACGGACCGGAAGAAGAAAAGCCAACAGCAGAAATATCGGAGCTAGAAGAGAAACAGTTGGATGATAACACTGCGCCCAATGTCGATGGGGAGACTAATAAAGGGGTCCCTGAAACCGACAAGGAGGAAGTTGTCAAGAATGGAGCATCAGAGGAAGCGGCGCGCGATGGCGATCTGGTCGCGGACGTGCCAATTCCTGGGAATGAAATGGATGTTCAATCAAGGGAACCAACGGTGGAGGAGAAATCAAGAGCGGGAACAGTGACGACCACTGTCGAATCTACACCCTCTCACTCACTCGAACCAACCCCTGCTGCCGAACAGCAAAAGCGCAAACGCCGCTCTCTCACACCCCCACCAACCGAAGAATCGATTGCACGCAAACGCGCACGCACGGATGAGAGTTCAGCAAACGGCGATAGTCTAGGTGCGCGACAGGAAGATCTGCTACCTGAAACTCAGAACAAACCTGCTCCTATGAACCTGGATAGTGAGCCCCAAACAGAGAAGCCTCAACAAGAACCTTCACAGGAAGCTGCCCCAGAGACCGAGGCACCCAGACAAGAAGATTCTGGTGAAGACGGAGATAAAACGCAGGATATGAACTACGAGCGAGACGTTGCACCGGCGGTGCACCCGGCCACTTCTGCACTTTACATCAAGAACTTCATGCGCCCTCTCCGGCCTCAAGATGTCAAGGCCCATCTTGTCACGCTTGCGAGACGTTCTCAGGACGCAGCGGACGATGACGATGGGATCGTGACCGAATTCTTTCTGGACCAGATCCGTACTCATGGTTTTGTTATCTTCAAAAACACCGCTGCTGCTTCCCGCGTTCGCACTGCACTTCACGACAGTGTCTGGCCTAACGAGAGCAATCGCAAAGCGCTCTGGGTCGACTTTGTCCCTCCTGAGAAAGTCCGGGACTGGATTGATACAGAACAAGCCAGCGGTGGTCCACGCGGCCGCTCTGGTGCTCGATGGGAAATCGTTTATGAGGATGGCCCTAACGGCGATGTTGAAGCACATCTCGAGGAAGCATCAGCATCAACATCTCGCATGATGCCTCAACTGAGCGCAAGACCACCTCCGAGCTCGACGATGGCGACTAATTCTATCCCTCTTGGACCCAGAGCACTCCGCGACCCTGCCATTCCTACTGGACCACGCCCTGTTCGCCCCGGCACTGGACCTGGACCAAGACCTCCACCTATCAACCCAGGCGGTGCATTCAAGCGAACCAACACTCGCCCAGTTATCGACTACCAACCTGTATCAGAAGACCTTGCGCGCCGCCGCATCGACAATATGCGCTCTTATTACACAAACGATCGCAACCGCGATGTCGGCCGCGAGATTAACCGCTACTCCTTTGAGAACGGTACTTCATTCGTTGACCGGGGCAAGGAGGTCTTTGAAGGCATCCGGCCTCCACACCGCGAGCGAGCCATGGGCCGTGAGCGCCGTGGTGGGAGACGTCGTGGACGCGGCGGCGGCGGTGGCGGTCGACCGCGTAGTGATCGGTATCTTCCTCCACCAAGAGACGACCACCGTCCTCGTCGTGGCTCCTTGTCTGACGACGGCGATGTTCGAATGAGGGACTGAGGGCTAGGTGCGCATTATGTGCTATGCGGTGCGAAGAAAAGACAGTAAATTCAAATTAATAACTTTGCATTGTGTGCACAGTATCAGGAGCTATATCACATGGAGGGCGGCGTTGAGACAGTAAAAGGCAAGGAAATAAACAATAGGTGTTGAGACATCAGTGAATTGAGTAACTTTAATTTTAATCATCGTTTTAATTCTGAAGACTGCTTTTATCCTAGTCATATTTTGTGTATGAGTATTAACATCACTAAATGAGACGCTACAAGCTGGATGCAGCACTTGCTTGGGTCATTGATGTCAGTACATTTCAGCACAGGAGGCATGACATGGCGGCTTGAGGTGTAGTGGTGGTATCACAATCTTTCTTATAAGACCGATGTTTCTGAATATAACATTAAAATAGCAGCCATTATCCTTGCTCCCGAGAAACTAACAGACGTTACCAACGACCTATCCCAGACGCCAAAATCATCTCACACTAGTCGTTCAAGCAGTGGCGGCAAGAGGGGTAGGCTCAACACCGACGCGCTCTCGGCTCATGATATCGAGCATCAGAGGGGTAGGTCGGTTATCCTTGAAAACCACCTGGTTACTCTTGGCAAGCTGGACGTTCTGGAGGTACTTGTCGAAGAGGTAAGAGCTGTCCATAGGGCCACCCTTCGCCTCGGGGTGGAACTGGGTCGAGAAGATGGGGCGGGTCTTGTGGAGCATACCCTCGTTGGATCCGTCGTTGAGGTTGACGAAGTACTCCTTGAAGTCGCTGGGAAGGGTGCTGGCATCGATGGCGTATCCGTGGTTCTGGCTGGTGATGTGGCACAAGCCAGTGGTCAAGTCGAGAGCGGGAATGTTGTGAGCTCGGTTACCGTACTTGAGCTTGATGGTGCGAGCACCGACAGCAAGAGCCAGAAGCTGGTGGCCGAGACAAATACCCATAATAGGAATGTTGGAGGTTTCCATCAGACGGGCAAGATTGTGGACAGTAGCCTGGCAATGAGTAGGGTCACCGGGACCGTTGGAGATGAAGACACCATCGAAGTGCTGCGAGACCTTGTGGATGGGGTAGTCATAGGGGAAGACTGTGACGGAAGCACCTCGGCTGACCAGGCTACGAAGGATGTTCTCCTTGACACCGCAGTCGATCAGAGCAACGTGGAGAGAGGCACCGGGGGACTCAACAACGAAGGGAGCCTTGGTGGTGACACGCTTGACCAGGTTGATCTGGCCGGGGTCAACGAAACCCTCATCCTCGTCGGCATCGTACTCTTCTCCAATGGAGATCCTAGCCAGGGAAGAGCCCTGCTCTCGGAGGTGGGTGACAATGGCGCGGGTATCAACGCCAGAAATGGCGGGAACTCCCTCACGGGCGCACCACTCGCCGAGACTCTCGACGGCAGTCCAATGGCTGTAGTTGACAGCGACATCGGAGACAACGATACCAGCACACTGAACGTGGGGGGACTCGAAGTACTTGAGAAGATTATACTCGTCTCGGACAGCGGAGGGAACGCCGTAGTTGCCAATCAGGGGCTGGGTGAAGACGAGGATCTGGCCTCGGTAGGAGGGGTCCGTCATGGACTCGGGGTAGCCAACAAGAGAGGTGGTGAAGACAGCCTCACCAGAGATGTTGGCGTTGGCGCCGAAAGCCTTGCCCTGGAAAACAGGACCATCCTATAGGCATATTAGATTGGCTCGACAAGTGAGACGCCATTGCAGGAGCACATACTCGAATGGTGAGAGTGGCGGGGAGAGAAGCAGCAGGAGCAGTAGCTCGAGCAGCAGAGAAGGGCATAGTCCTGCCCTTGCTGCCAGCAACAGCTTTCTCAGACAGGTATCGGACCTGAAGCATGGTTCGGCCAGAAGCCGACGCGGACTTGGCCGCGGGTTTGGCAAAGGAAGCCAGTCGGGAGAACATTTTGGTATATGTCGGTGTTTGGGTTGTGTTTAGAAGGAGAATAGTCGGTTGGTGAAGAAAGTTCTTTAGCAAGACTGAGACTTCCAGAGATGGTCTGTTAGGATAGATAGGTTAGTTTTCATGTCTGGCGGATAGATAAGGCATGGTTTCGAGCGGTGAGTCAAAAACCAATGAAGAGTACGAACCAGAGAGATAATCCTATAAGATGAGTTAGCATTGTGCCAATTGATATATAATGGAAGTCTTGGTGATGAGGAGAGGAGCCATCAGGTGGATACACATCGATCTATAGCTCCTACAACGAACGTTGCAGAGCCACCGATAAAAATGTGTTCAGTGACGGCGGGGTTGATACATCGAGTATATGCCACACGCGACGTAATAAGAAAAAAAAAAGTGAATGTACCTGCGAGGTGAAGACGGATGGGCGCCCGTGCATGTGGGCGGATTAAAGAGACGAGCTCAGTTCAGAGTTATAGGAGAAGTTGCAATCGTGTTGCAGGAACGTTGAGTCAGAGCTTGAAGGTCAAGATTGTGTGAATTTGTCGCGAGGATTTCTTTCTGTTGGAGGAGAAGAAAAAGAAGGAAAGAGTCAAGAGGGTGGGAGCTGGGAAGAAAAGATAGGATACCTCTAGTTAGGATCCAACCATGGACAGGATGGACGATAGGATAGGTTGGTGCGATCCCGCTCCGCAGGTGCCGCCCCGATAGGGAAACCTGACAACACGGCCTTGGTCATTGGCAAGCTTTTTCGAGCTGAGTGGGTTCCTGGCTGCAAATTTCCTCCTGGCGGAACCAAAAACCCGCTCTTCCGCCGAGAAAACAGTGGTGGCGGCCTGAGCGCTCCGCCTATTGGCACTATTAGAGCCCCGCTGCCAGGAACTGAACCCTTTGACAACATCTCTCAACCTCCGATATCGTTTTTGACTCTTGTCGCTGTGTGAGTCCTTGACCAACACCAATTACACGTCACAACACAACCTGAACCGATCATTGAGCCTATCTTTTCTTCATACCACATATACCGCCAGAAGAAGGCATATCGCGACCATTGAATATCTTGTCTCAGATGCTACAACTCAGCATCACTCTTGCACTCCATGCCATAGGTAGTATTCATTCAACGACTGAGTCAAGCACTCCAGCACAGCCATGCCCTTTATCATGTCAATGAATCCATACAAGATCCACCGTCCCCAGACAAACTCCGGAAATGTTGAGACGTCATTTGATTCGCCCTTGTTGAGTTTTCTCCTCTGTTGGCGGTCAAAGCATGGAAGCCAAGCTAGAAGTATTTCTAGCGTAGCACTGTCGATCGCTCTGATAAGAGTCTGTGGAGCCCTCGACGGCCCTGCCAGGCACGCGGCGTTCGGCAGTCGGAATCCATTCATGAGACAACCTTGCAAGTCCTGGTCGTGGTGTCACAATATGATGAATGCTTTATAGAGTCTCTTGAGCCTCAACTTACTAACAGAAAGTCATGTCGCTGACAGAAAACTGCTCACGTGCGTGCTTGTTTACGGAAATAGAGCCCTGGCACATCTCAGGCTCCCTGTGTGACATCCACACAGACCAGCCTTATAAGTGCAAGTTGCGTTCCAGCTATTCTATGGCACCCCGGCGCCTTCAAGTGGAACACCTTGGAACAACGGTAAATACGTTGGACTGAACATGGACCATTCGAGATCGAAACCTCGCTCCTTGGAGTGAGTTTGCGATTTTTGTCTTTTGTTTCAGTTACTTCCTTACCTGTTCCTTTCTCTAATTCAAAGGTATTTCATCCATACTTGCCTAAACACAAAGAGTTCAAGTAAAAAGAGAAGATCAGCAATGCAATGGTGTTTCTCACATCAATCTCATAAATCCACCAAAACGATAAGCTATATTAGTTTGAGTTTGAATATCTGGAGTTACTTGCTATGCATTCCCTTTTCAATAACATATCTCATGAGATCTCTCGAGAAGCGCACGATTTCCTCTCCTTGAATGGGCGGCTCAACAAAATGATGCAAGCTCAAAAGCATTAGGTGTTATATAAGTTGCAAAAAAATATATACAATTTAAAAGGAGAAACTTATTCCAGCTCTAGTTTGGGTCGCGAGCGTGTTAATGGGAGCTTCGGGCAAAATTGGAGAACAGTATGCAGACTTGCCTCTTGTAATTTTCATTTTACACTTCATAATAGTAAGAATACTCCATTCAGGGTTAGTCAATTCTAATGGCCTTCGGCTTTATCATGTACACTGTTTGCTTCTTATTTACAATGCACCAAGCTCCTTCAGCTTGCTAACCAAACCACCAACATCCTCAACCTTACCACCTCCCTGGCGAGCCGGGGGTTCTGGGGGATGTTAGTAAAAGCACCATGGAACATTTTATATGAGAGAATGATAACTTACCAATGACCTTAAGTGTCTTAAGACGCTTCACGCCATCTACTCCAAAATCCTCAAGCTTTGTCTTCTCCAACTTCTTCTTCTTGGCCTTCATGATATTAGGCAAGCTGGCATAGCGGGGCTCGTTGAGTCGCAGGTCTGTCGTGATGACCATGGGCAACTTGGCGCTCACTGTCTCGACACCGCCGTCAACCTCCTTTGTCACGGTGACTTGATCACCAGCACCGAATTCGATCTTGCTCGCCTGTGTAGCCTGAGGCCACCCCAGGAGACCTGCAAGCATTTGGCCAGTCTGTGCCGCATCGTCGTCGATGCTCTGCTTGCCCAGAATCACTAGGTTACTCTTCTGCTGTTCCACTGCCTTCTGGAGGATCTTTGCTACTGTGAGAGGCTCTAGCTCATCCCCATCCTTAAGCTCGACGTGGATTCCTCGGTCTGCGCCCATGGCCATGGCTGTTCGCAGCACGTCTTGCGCCTTTGGAGGACCAGCAGAGATAACGCAGATATCCTCGACACCACCGGGCGAACGCTTCTTCTCTCGGATACGCACTGACTCTTCGACAGACAGCTCATCGAACGGGTTCATTGAGTGCTTGACACCAGCTGTTTCGACGGCCGTTTGGGCCTTGTTAACTCGAGGCTTGACCTGTAAAGATTGTCAGCGTTCAGTTGCTTCTCAATTGTCGATCCGGCTTCTTTACAGCATAGTCGATGACCCGTTTGACGGGCACGAGGATCCGCAAGGCTGACATGTTGTATGGGTATTGTTCAATGCGAAATTGAAGTTGTCTAGAGCGGCGAGACGTTCAAGAGGGCCGGCCAAGTCGTCATGGCAAAGCTCGGCGCGGTACCGGCTAGGGCCGGTCCCAGCTCCAACCTCGGCCGACGGCCCACGTGACAGATCCGCCGGATGAACGAGCGATGTCGGGATTCATACCCGTGTTGTTGATGTTATGTCTATTGAAAGGTTTGCGGTATATATTAATGGCATCATATCTTTCTCTTCTCTCATCATACGCATATGGACTTAAGATAAAATCCTGCCAAAATTCGATTGAAAAGTATACAAGGGGAGGTGTTGAGGAAATCGGCCATTGACGGTGTTAAACCACCGGCAACTTATACACAAATGCCGAGCCCAGCCAAATAACTAAGGTAAAGTGGTCTACCACCAGTGCGGCCCCACGCAGCAAAATCACTTGTTCCTTTGACGATGCAGGCACGTATGCGGCACTGATTCGCAAGGATTCTAGTGGTTCCGAGCGTCCATACAGGGGTTCGTGCTGGCAACGCACAACGGTTTAACTGCTAGGTCCTTGACATGACGTACTTGCTCCAACGTATCGGGTGCTTCACAGATGTAGTACACCCAGTAGGCGTAATGCTATGTGATTGCGACCTGGGCTGAGTGACGGATATGGAGAGGATATCCTACCTAGATAACGAATACATCTCGAGGCAAGAGAAGGCGACTCTGCGCTTATAAATACCTAGTGGGTTCTCAAGAAAACCTAGCTCACTTCTTGGTAAGGTATCATTTCAAAGACATCACTTCCCTCTAACTGAGGTCCAAAGCAACATTCTCTTATACTCCATCTGGCAGCCAGTTTTGACTCTGTCTTAGGAGAAATTGCACGGCAGCACGCAAGGCCCGGTCTAAGGTAATGCTTCTCAGCCACACGCTATCAGAGGGTCATCATCTTTCTTCTCGTCTTCCCCGACTACCCCCTTAACACTACTTCTGTTCAAGACGATATCAATAGGGTTGTTTCCAGAGATGGGTTCCGTTAGGTGATTGGAAGACATCAGGGTCTGATATCCTGAATACCTTAGCTAGTAGGGAGCCAAGAGGGGCTGCTTTCATAGCTATTATCTCCATCCTCTCCGTCATATATTTAGGTTTCTGGCTGAACTAATTAGTTTCACTTGTCTACTAGGAACCGAGATCTTTTTTGTTGTTGGGGAAGCTGGGGCAGACAAGCCGATCTTTCGTCAGGAGATCACAAGTTGAGACGTGTCTGTTGGTCAACACGTTCAAGAGGTGATCTTTTCTACAACCTGTTGCTCTATAACCTCTTTCAAAGGTCTTAGTAGATTTTTATAAACTTGTGGGCACCCAACAATACGAAGCGTGCCCTATGCTTATCAAGAACAAGTAACAGGTTGTCGCTGATACATTTAGTTTTGCCGCTACTGACAAGAACAGCTTGGACATTCTCGGTGGCCTGGAAATTATATGCCTTGGCCAGGCCTTGATCACATTTCTGATCACCTCTGCTCAGGATAAAGCCACGACTGCTCAGGCATGCCGCAAAACAGATTCGGAAGCGAGGAATTGTCGGGTGTGGTTATTGGTGATGCCTACGGGCAAAATTAGCTCTTGGATACGCCGTTCAGTGGTGCCAAGGTAGATACAATAGACTGTAGAACATTAATGGCTGATCTTACTTACCTAAGGTATTCATGACTTGATGTTTTGTTCTTTGGGAGCGGGTCTCTCGTATTAAGCTACTAACAAGGCTCGGGCCGCCCCGTTAAAGAGAGAACAGGCAGCATGCGCAGAACACGTCAATGGTTAAATTAGAGCCAACTTGAAGGGACCACTGGATTAACGATTAGATTGAAAATAGGTGCTGCTCTTGTGACCATGCCCCATTGATCCTCCCAACGATCCTCTGGCTCTAACATATCTTGTCGCTGGGTGGCGGGGGACGTACTATATATTTGTACCTTGAGCCAGACACACGAAAGACAAACCAACTTAATTATCCAGAGCGGGTCTAGCTTTGGTCGACCGTCTGGTTTAATTACCAGCAAGATAGGCCTCGATAGCGGAGATTTGGCCTAGTACTGAGCTCCGGCTCGTGCCCCCCTGGGCAGTCCTCCTCTCAACGCTCCTCTCGAAGTCGAAGACGTCGACAATGTCAGCCTCGAACTGGGGTGAGATCTGCTTAAGGTCGGGCAGCTCTAGTTCGGCGATGGAGATACCCTTCTCCTCTGCCTTGCGGACAACAGCGCCAGCGATGTGGTGTGTCTGCCGGAAGGGCACTCCTTTTAAGACTTAGTAGATAGTCGGCGACGTTAGTGGCGAGCATGTCGGCTGTTAGGGCTGCCTTCATCTTCTCAGAATCAATTTGCAGCGTGCTTAGGACGCCGCCGGCGATTCGCAGACAGTGCGAAACCGTCTTGACGCAGCCGAGAAGAGGCTCCACTGACTCCTGGATGTCCTTGTTATACGCTGTCGGAAGGCTCTTGAGAGTGGAAAGAAAGCCCGATGCCTATCGACAGTTAGTCACCTCAGGGAAAGGCCCTTTCATGTCTTTAACCGGGGGTTGAAAAGAGACGAACCTGGCCCAAAACCCTGCCAGCCTTTCCTCGAATCAGCTCGAGGCTATCGGGGTTCTTCTTCTGGGGCATCAAACTACTGCCGGTACCATAAGCATCGGCAACCCGAACGAAACTAAACTCGGCTGTTGAATAGAGAATCAAGTCTTCGCTAAGGCGGCTAAGGTGCACCATCAGCAGGCTCGACCACTGCAGGATCTCGGCGACGAAGTCACGATCCCCAACCGCCGCTAAGCTATTAGGGTGGACAGAGGAGAAGTCTAGGTCGTTGGTGAGAAAGGTGCGGTCGATGCCAAATGGGTTCCCCGCCAGGGCACCAACACCGAGGGGACAACAATTAGTGCGAAAAGCGGACAGGCTGGGCGCGTTGGAAGTGAGTATAGCCGGGCATCAGTACATCGACTCCTGCCTTGGCGCGGGCAGCGCAAACAGTGAGGGCGGCTCGCAGTTGTTCGGAAAGGCCATCAAGCTGGGCTCGCACCCTAAGGCGCAGGTCGGTAGCGATCTGCTCGTTGCGGGAACGGCCTGTATGAAGCTTGCCAGCGATGGTTGGGCCGATGAGCTCAGCTAGACGACGCTCGTTGGCCGTGTGGATGTCCTCATCAACAGCAGGATGGATGACAAATTTGCCGTCAGCCCACTCCTTCTCGACAGCTTCGAGGCCCGTGGTGATCTCGCTCAGCTCCTCGTCAGTGAGCAGGTCGAGCTGCAGCAGTGCCTTGGCATAGGTGATGGAGCCCCTGACATCGGCCTCGTGCAACGCCTTGTCGAAGGGGAGCGACTCGTTGAACGTAACCATGAGGTCGTTCATGTTCTCTAAATGGTGACGCGGTCAGCATGCGTCGCAACAGTGGACAGGGCAGTACCGACCTGTGAAGCGACCGCCCCAGAGGAGCGTTGATGGGTCGGATACCATAGTTGGTGGTAGTGGACGCTGGCAAATGGCATCCAGAAGGCCAAGCAGTTGGGTGTTACATGGGAAACATCCTCTTTATGCTTGTGGATTGAGGCCACTTGTTTGGTTGAATCTTAAGGTTCAGGGCAGTAAATGTGTGATCTGTTGAGACTTCATATTAAGGCTCTTGTGTGTTTTTGGGCGTAGTGCATGACGCCTGATATTGTGTTGTATTCGAAAACACTGTTATTGTATTATCTTGACTGTGCACCTTTAGTTTCACTTATATATGTTGATAGATACCTAGACGGAAAGGGGGATACAGGACAGAGCCCGAGTGCGGGTACAGTATTGCTTTTTCATATCAGCGACAGCTCACAGACGGATTGGGACTCAAGAATTTGTTGTTGTGGGTGACTACTCAGGTAGTTCGGCATTGGAAGCAGCAAGCGTTTACTGGCAATTCTGTTTGGACGCTGAAGCGATCCGAGAGAAGTCGAGTGTTTTGTAAAGAGACTGGTTCATTTAACAGGCACGCCTATACTCCAATGCTCCAACTAGGTACCTTAGATTGCCAACAAATTATCCTTCGAAACAGCCAAGACTACACTGCCGCTCACCAATCGTCCCATGCATCATCCTGCTTCTTTGGTGGAGGAGCCGCCGTGCTCTTCTTGCCCATTCCCATAGCACTTGTGCCGATTGAGTTGTTGGCGGGTTGTCTTTGATCAGCCAGGTTTGAGAACTCATCCCAAAAGCTCTTCTTGCTCTCATCTAGGGGGGCTTCTCGACTTTTCTGGTTCTCAGGACCTTCCACAAATCTGGTGAAACCCTCCTGTGCATTCTTGCCCGCTGCTTGGGCCTGCTTTGCGAAAGCGGAAGCGGTCAGTTGAGCTTGCTTAGCAAAGTCGCCTTCAGCAAACTGTGATGTGTTAGATAAGACTCCAAGATAGGCAGAATGGCCTGGAAGAAGAAGTGACATACCTGCTTAGCAGTGGGCTGAATGTAGCCATCATTAACAGTCTTGGCGGTCTTTGAGACTGTTGACGTGAACCAGCCGAATCCCCTAGTCAGAGTCGCGACAGCGTCCTTCTGTATATCACCAAAGTTGAGGTCGTTGTCCGAAGAATTGGGCGCAGGAGTACTTCCAAATCCAGCATATTTTCCTCCCTGGCTGGGTGGCAGATGATCCGGTCGTGCAGCGTTATCGGCTCCAAGTCTTGAGAAATACTGGTCGTCCACCTTGACCTTGCCCCCGCCTCCGCCTCCGCCTCCTGACCCCGCTGCAGGACTCTCATTGCGGTGCGAGCTACCACTCATGGGAGTTCCTGTTCGTGACGCGGGTTTCGTGGGCGCAGACACAGGCTTCTTCGCACCAGGGACGTATTCGCGGCCCTCGACCTTGCAGCTCAGTCTCTCCTTCCACTCCTCACCGACTTCACCACTGTATCGCTCTGCAATAGTCGAGTCTTCCCATGTGATGCCCATCATCTTAGTTTGCTCATGCTCTTCGAAGAAGTTCCTCCATCCCTCGTTGCCGCCCAGTCGCATTCGTTCGATTTCGCTCGACTTGAAGGCGTCCATTGAAATACTCCTGACGAAAGAAATGTGGACTCCAAGGCCTCGATGCACACCAGCGCACGAGAGGCAGATGAAGATGCCAAACTTGGGAGACGCCCACTGGGGAGAGGGCGCATTGCAATCGCAGCAGACATTATTCTTTGATTCCTTCTGGAGGGTGGCCAGCTATCGACAGTATCAGCGTCAGCATTTGTGACTGCAGCGCAAAGTACAGAGAGGATTGGGAGAGATTAGATGAGTAGGAAAGGGGATGAATGGTGGACGAACCTTGGACCGAGTCTCGGGATCGACCTCCCACATGCCCTTGGATGCCATCTTAAGAGGCTCAGTGCTGGTATGAGATATTGAAGCGTCGATTATATGTTGAACTGTGTTTGTTGGGCACGATATAGTACGGTGCAATGGATCTTTATGATGAGTTGGGAACACCCCGAAAATGGAAACAGAACGAAGGGAGACATCTCAGGGCGCTAGTGCCATAGGGTACCTTGCCTTTACATTTACACCACTCAGCGCCCAAGACTAGTTGCTCGATGCACTGGAGCATGGGGCCAGCTCCTCCCGCTCGTTGCCATGAGGTGCCCCAACTGCTCCCGGCCATTTAAGGGGCTAAGGTTGGCGGGGCATTTTTATCCATACCTTACGTTCGCTACACTCTATCAAGACAACATTCAGCACTAGTTCTAGAACCCTTAATGTCCGCTCTTGGCCACGTGAGCTATTGTGTTGTCTAGCATCAGTCTGTACGTTTCACCATGAAAGTTTCAGCTGATATATTTGCAGCACACACAATCTTCTGCACGCAAATGGTCCAAAACAGCGTTGATGCATTTGGTAAATCGACATATGCCGTTATCGCCATGTAATCCAAAGCGATGACGCCTCTTCTCATGCATCCCCACAATCCTGAAGGATACACTCTACTATCAACTCGTCTCGTCCCTAGCTTGATGTCAGGCACAAAGCATCACAACGAATTTACATACCTTCACCATCACAAAAATATACAACATACATTCGAGCGACTGGGATCACGTAGGCCCGTTCAGCTTCATCAAAACGCCCTTTATAATACCGCTAAACTTTTCTCTCCCCCCTGCCGCCTCCGGTGTAAACTAGTGTACAACCCGCAGAAGGGTGACGGAGAAAAAGTGATACAAATACAAGATAACAGAGGGCCTGTGAGCTTTTTTGTGTCCCGATCATGGAAATATTAAGTGTTTGATGAGAAAAGTGATAAAGGCTGATAAGTAAACACCACCCGAGATTCATGAGAGCTCGATTCGCTCTCGCTTACGTCCCCAAGATCCCGGCAAAGTCGAATACCTCATTCTTTCTTTTCATCGTTGTAGCGAGAATCTACCGTAAGAAAAATTCGTGAAAATCGCGTACCAAATCGTAAGTGTTATCATCGTGGCATACCCAGTTCATGCCCGTGAAATTCGTGCCAAGCCATAATTTAAGCAGTAGTGGCAGGAGTGGTAGAGGCGGGGGTAGCCTCAGTCTTGGTGGCAGCGGGAGCTGGGGCAGCAGCAGGGGTACCAGCAGCCTCGGCACCAGCAGCAGGGGCGGGCGCGGCAGCAGGAGTAGCCTCAGTAGCAGGGGCAGCATCCTTCTGGCCGTTGGTAGCATCACCCTCGTGCTGTTCCTCATCGGTCTTGTCAGGGCTGTCAATAGCAACCTTGACGGCGATCTCACGGCCCTCAATCTCCTTTCCGTTCATCTCGTTAACAGCCTTCTGCTGGAGTTCCTCGGAAGCCAGAGTAACAAAGCCAAAGCCACGGCCCTTGCGAGCCTCGCCACGAGCCTGAAGCTTCTTGATCATGAATCGGGGGATGGGTCGGAGAGCAATCTTGGCGGAAGAAGGCTCATAAGCCTTGAAAAGCTCAATAAGCTGTTGCAGTGTTAGAAAACTGTATCGAAAACGAGATAGGGCAGTTGTTCTCACCTTATCCTCAGTTAGGTCGTAAGGCAGGTTGGCAACCATGACCTTGGTCTTGGAAGGAATTCCATCAGCAGGAGGGCCCCGCTCACGGCGCTCACGCTGGGGGCGAGCTTGAGTCTTAGTCTTGGTGCTCGCGTCAGTGTTGATCTTGTTTGTGATGTCGGTCAATGGTAAAACCTCAGCGGTAGCAGGAGCCGCAGCTGCGGGGGCAGCATCTTCAGTAGCGGCAACAGCCTCGGTAGTCTCTCCCTCCTTCTTCTCAGCACCCTCCTATGACATGGTCAGTACAATACTCGTGGATCATAGAACTGGAGAATGACTCACACGGCCAGCGCGGGCAGTGCGGCCTCCACGACCACGGCCACGTCCGCGGCCACGTCCCGAAGCTCGACGACGAGAGCCCTCTGCACCAGAACCCTCACCGTTAGCACCCTCTGACTTCTCGCCAGCGGGCTCGGGCTTGCGAGCGAGCTGAACGGAAACCTTGCGCTCAAGGATCTCCTTGCCGGAGAGTTCCTCGATGGCACGCTCAGCCTCAGTGGGAGTGGAAAGGTCGACAAAGGCGTAGCCGACAGGGCGGTCGGTGCGGGGGTTCTTAGGAATCGAGACAGACTCACTAATGGCAAGAATGTTAGTACTTCTGAAGGTGTATCCATGATGGAGTGATGGGGTAACGGTTAATAACGAGGAAATGGAATCAATGAGGTAGCTACTATTCCGAGCCACAACAGGTAAGGACAGTAGCCACCCATTTCCAATGCAAGGCTTGATAATTGGGAAGGGGCTTCATGCGTGCCTGCCCATCATTTGTCGTCATATGATGGCTAGGGAAGGCGCCCATCGCGATGGCGAAGACACGTGTCTCCAGCCAGTCGCTCATCGCATGAAACAGAGAAGGCGACACCAAGATAAGAGAAGCTGGGTAGGGAGAATATGATGAAGAGAAGATGGAACTTACACAAGATAGCTCTTGAAGAAGTCCTTCAACTCCCCCTCAGTTGTCGCATAGGCCAGGTTGCCAATGTAGAGGCGACGGCCCTCAGCAGCGCTGGCCGAGGCGGCCTCGTTGGCGGCCGTCTTGTCATCGGCAGGCTTGTTGTTGAGTGAGGTATTGCTCAGAGTGTTTGCGACGTCATTAACGGCAGCATCCATGTTGTTGGTGGTGGTGGTAGTGTTGGCGGCAGACATGATGGCGGTAGGTGGATGAGGTTGGTGGTTAGATTGATTATGACGTTCGAACTTGGACCTGTGGTGGAGGAGCGTTCGAAAACGATGGCTGCGAGTTGAACAGGTTGAACTCTGGTGCAATAAGGAGGAGTTTGATCAGGGTAGCTTCGTGCCCTAGAAACGAGGTTGAGATTAGACAGACGACGGTGCGTTGCGCGGAGACACAGGTGTTTGATGTTGTGATGGAGAAGAGAAAGGGAAGAAGTGATGGCGACTGGTAGCGGAATCTGAAATATTTTTCTGGCCTTTGGGCTTGGGGGGCACAGAGGGAAGGAGGAAGGGGCGTGTTGTCAGGGGTGTGGGCAGGTGAGGAGTTGTGGAAAGTGGAAAGTGGCCAGGGCTAGGGGGACGACGGCAGGCGCAAAGAGCGGAGGAAAGCTTAGTACAGGTCACGAAGGAAGGTACGAGAACCACGATCAGTTGGCGGCAACGACTCCACGTTGAAGTTCGGATGCCCATGTATCATCCACTGTGAATGGCGGTATTCAGTACCTGAGAGCTTCGGAGAGAGCTTCAGTTTTGTGGGTTCTCTCCCGCTTGAGTGGTTACAGATCCTGGACACTTGAAGACCGCTTTCGGCCGGGGGAATTGTTTCCAGAGCCTGTATCAAACGCCCTTACCTGGAGATGAGAAAGGTAGCTGTTTGAATGTTTAAGATGAATGATCTTGGCAGTAGCAGTGAGAGAGAAGGGTCACCCGTTTGAAGGAATTGTTCACGTATTTTTACTTGCTTAATGCATGAATTGTGCCAATACAGTATATTCATATTAGGGCCTGACGTGTGGGTGCTGCGGGCCAAGGATCATGTGCGTCACTCTATGTACAGTATCGGTGTAGTTAAAGTGGTGCGGTGATGCTCTGTTGGCTACCTATCTTGACTGTAAAGTCAATATGAATACAGGTTGGCTTTTGTCTGAGCTGAGGCGCAAGCGAGCTGAAAACTTCTCGAATGGCATGAATGACCCCGATCTCCAAAGAACACCTAGCGTAAAAAACTGAAAATAATAGAATGGCAAGAATGGGAGTTGTATTCAGAGAATATCTCTTTCCTTTGCGCTGACCGCTCATGTTGATATCCATGAATCGATATCACGGTCAAGAACAGTGGGGTGCCTGCTAGCCTCTCAGCGGCATAGGTTTATGAGCAAGTACGACATCAGCGAATTGGCATAGCTTGGTGTGAATTGAATCTTGTTCATAATAAATCAGCAGATTGGCAAAGCTATAGCACTTATCGGGTTGTCATAAGGCTTATAGTCTTCTATACTTCAAGCTCTGGACTACATAGTAAGACTTGGATGACGGCAAGTCTCGAGAACTAGCGATATTATCTTTCTAGTAAGTTTTGAAATGCCTTTGTGTACAGAAATACGAAATCTACTATTTACATATCATTGACGGTTCAACATATAATACTACCGATTCTGAAGCTTTCCCATACCAAATACCGCAGCCTGGAAATTTTCTTGTTCCTTTAAACCCCAACGGCCCCTTGCTACCTGGATAAAGGTTCTCGAACTACCTGATAATCACAGCATAGGCTCACGAAGTTACTTGGTTGCCTGCATGGCGGAAATTGCATACCCTGGATAATTTCACAGCCTGACAGCTTATCGAGTCACACATCTGAGCGAGCCCCCTGACCGGGTCGATTTACCCCCTTTGCAAGCCCCTTTTACATGGCGGGAGCCAAATGACCAGGGCATCATCGATCATTACCAGCTCCCACCAATAATTACACGAGAAGGGGTGAGCTATCTATTCTATTCTTACATCCATGTTCATAGTGCACACCCGCCATGCTCATGATCCCTCCATGCCCGGCAGCTCGGATCCAATGCTGCCCTGCAAGCCAGGATTAGGATTGTGTTTCTCAAGTCCCCGAAAGCCAAGCCAGCTCCTTACTCCACAGCTTCTTTTTCTAGAACTTGCCCGTTGTCAATGCGTTTGAATATGACAACTGTTTTAGGAAATGTTCCCTTTGGCTTGGGGTTTGCGGTCAGTCTTCAATAAGGACGTTGGACTAGGCGGATATAGATTGCCGGTATTGTTGTCATAAGGAGCACTATGCAAACTCCTGTCCTTCTTGGATTGACCTACACAACGACTCCATCAAAATATATATAGTAAATGGCATTAACAATTGACCATTGACACCTATGAATAGTTTGCTTGGGCCCTGAACAAAGAACAATAGATATTTTTCTGGAACATGGCCCTGAATGACAAAGGCTATGTGTAACAATATGTTCATCCAATCCCAGTAATCATTATGGTGAACAAACGGTGTATCATTTGGAATTTCATCCCCATTAATCAATCCCCAGATTGATAAGATCCCGAAGCGCAATAGATTCCTCGCCCCGCTATCGGCCATCCGCTAACCGGCGCTAACTCTGACGCAAACCATCCCACTAAACAACCTCAACCTGCGAGACCGGACCCTGGCTTAATTACCCGTACTACAACTTCAGTCTTTACCTGCAATCGCATACATACCTTATCTATCGGTCAGTCACTATGGCCGCTCACGATAGGAGCGTGCTCGTCCTGTACGGGTCCGAGACGGGTAATGCCCAGGACATGGCAGAAGAGTTGGGGCGAATATGTCAAAGACTGCATTTTGAAAGTCGTGTTGAAGAACTCGATGCAGTAGATTTAGTAGGCCATATAGCTCCTTCATCGATGATTATTACTGACTTCCTAAACTAGAATGCACTTCTTCAGCCTGACTTCGTATTATTCGTCATATCAACCACTGGCCAAGGAGATATGCCTCATAACTCACTGGTCTTCTGGAAAAGGCTTCTCCGGAAGAAATTACCACCAGGTTGCTTGGCTTCAGTCAAGTATACAACTTTTGGGCTTGGAGATAGTACTTATGTCAAGTCAGTTATTGAGAGCGTTTGATGTTGTTCACGATGGCTTATACAGTACAGGTTTAATTGGGCAGCTCGCAAGCTCAACAGGCGTCTCGATCAACTTGGTGCTACAACTTTCTTTGATCCCTTTGAGGCGGACGAACAATTTCCAAACGGGTCAGCTCTTATCGTTCTATATCGCTAGTTGAAGTAGCTAATGTTGTGGATAGTATTGACGGAAGTTTTGTGCGTTGGGGTGAGCGGCTTTACAACCATTTACTTGAACACCATCCTCCCCCTACTGGACTTGAGCCTATCCCTGATGATGTGATTCTTCCCGCTAAATGGTCCCTAAAGAGTTCCCTCAGTGGCAATTCAGTAAGTAACGGCCACGCGTCTCCGATAGTTTCTAACCTCCCTCCCTCTTCACCCCTCCCTATCCCTAATGGTTGGAAAGCAACTTTGGTTGGAAACGACAGACTCACCCCAGAGAAGCACTGGCAAGATGTCCGCCTCATCTCATTCGACATTCCACGTCGCGATGGAGACAAGCTATCTTGCGTCCCTGGAGATTGCCTCACCATTTACCCGAAAAACTTCCCCCAAGACGTCCAGAAGCTCATCACACTCATGGGCTGGGAAGAGGTGGCTGACAAAACCCTTGACCTTTCATTATGCGAATCTCTTCCTACGAACCTCTATATAGACCCCAAATGCACCTTGAGAGAGCTCCTTTTGAATAACATCGACTTCACTGCAATCCCTCGGAGATCATTCCTCAAGAACATGTCTTACTTCTCCACCAATCCAGACCACAAGGAGCGGCTTCTCGAGTTCACCATGACTGAATACCTAGATGAATATTTCGACTACGCAACTAGGTCAAGACGATCTATTCTCGAGGTCTTGGAGGAGTTCACATCCGTCAAACTACCTGCCGAGCGTCTCTTCGATATTTTCCCAACCATCCGTGGACGAGACTTTAGCATTGCCAATGGTGGCGTGCATCAAAATCATCCGACAGACAAGGATAAGACTCGTATCGAGCTTCTTGTCGCTTTAGTCAAATACAAAACTGTCCTCCGCAAACCTCGTGAGGGCCTCTGCTCTCGTTATCTCGATAACATTCCCTTGGACTCCATTCTTACTGTCACCCGCAAGCCAGTCCTCTCACCCATTCATGGCCCACAGAATGCCCGACGGCCTCTGGTTGCCATCGCCACGGGCACAGGCCTTGCCCCAATACGCGCCCTTATTCACGAGCGTCTCACGCACTCGTCACCAGGACCGATGCATCTCTTCTTTGGGAACCGCAACCGTGAGGCCGATTATTTCTTCCAGCAAGAGCTTGACGCCGCCGTGCGTGAGGGACATCTCAATGTCTTTCTAGCATTCTCGCGTGATCAGCGAAATAAGATATATGTCCAGGACAGGCTACGCGAGGAGGCCAAGAGAATCGAAGAGATAATCTTCAACAATGGAATATTCTGCGTCTGCGGTGGCTCGACCAAGATGGCGGATGCGGCTAAGAAGGCAGTGTTTGACCCCTTCTCAGAGGACGTAAAGGATATAGAGGAGCGCAAGAAGATTCTGGCAGCGTTGACATGGTGGCAGGAGATCTGGTAAGAAAATATCAGTGGAAAATATAGTACATACTTGAGACATCAGGCCAGCATAGAACCATGACAATATCAGGAGCACATGATAAGCATATCATCATATGTTTGATTATAAATTGAATAAGAACTATTCTTCTCTTTGGTATATGAGACTGACATATCAAGACAAATCATAACGCTCGCTCATGCATATTTGACAAAGAAAACGTTATACCAGCCTCAATGGACTGGGGTTTTAACCAGTCTGGGCCAGATATTGTTCTGGCAATCTGTGGCATTACTCAAATCTGTTGGACATCGCGCTGTCCACGGCCGATACCAGGCCAGACCGCAGACCTCGTTCCTTTCGTGTTTCTCGTCAACAAAGCCAGGAATTTCATACTAGCCTGATCATTATGAGAATAAGGTGCACAGAAACCAGCTTATTGCTCCCAGCTATACCGTCTTTCAGCCAGTTGTGGTACATGAACCAAATCCTCACCAGGATTGATGCGCTCCCGACTTCGTGAAATGTCAGGTTGATCTGTCGAAGGATTTTGTGGGGATTCTTCTATCACAGCATTCACGGATGAGCCGTTTGTACCTAGATCCAAACGCCTTGATGATCCTTCTGCGCTTCGCCTTTCCTCGTCGACAGTAAAGTTACTTCCCAGAGTATCAACAGAGCCGTGCCGATGTGAGGACTCATCAGTGGCTTGATAGTCTTCATCTGATACAATTTGCGGAGCGGCGTGGCGGGAGAAGCGCGTATTCTTGGGCAGTGCCCCAAGAAATATAACCTTTGATGGATCAATGGGTGTCCGTTGAACTGCTCGCTGTTGTAGCTCGTTCGATCGTTTCGATGGAGAGTGAGGTTCACAGCCTGACTGAGTTCCACCCATTGCCATGGAGTTAATGGTATGGTGGTCCGAAGTCGGAGAAAGGGGTGAGTTTGGTAATGAAATACTGTCGTTAGTTGGCGATACTGGTATAGTAGTTGGAGAAGGTGCCTCGATGGGACGGCCATTCGCATCGAAGCCCGGAGTCAGTGGAGATGGCAGCGGTATGGAGCTTGTATTCGTGCCCCCTTGTTGTGTTGTTTTTAGAGATGCCGATGGCGATAGTTGTAGGGCCACAGGCGGACCATTTGTTGGGTCTGGTTGGTATATCGCTTTCTCTGCGGGTATCTCCGTCCCATCAGCAGGGGGAGTATATGTTGGGACTGGTCCCTGAAGTTGTTTATCCAATTTCCTCCGGGCTATCTCATAGGCAGTCATGTTATGCGTGCTGTCGGTACCCATCTCCGTGTCGTCATTCCACGACATGCCATCATCGCCATCAAGTTCTGCTACTGGAAGTGGTGCTGACATCTCGTGGATTTGAGTATCGGGAGCTTCAGCAACCTTTTCTCTACCATTGGTGCCATCATCTGTCGAGTAGTGTCGTCCGAGAATTTTCGAAAACAATATGATCAAAGGGGACTTGGGCGATCGCGATCCGCTATTTGGCCTAAGGTCCTGATCCTCTGCTGACGGGTTATTTCCTCTGGCTGCTCGCTTACGTTTGCGTCGAAAGTATAACCACACAAACAAAGCTGCCGCACAGGCGACGAAGACACCCAACCCGACACCCACTCCTATTCCAATTACCTGTCCATCTGAAAGCCCACCTTCATCCTCTGCATATGGCGGAGGATAGGGACTGTTGTCAGACTGTTCGATGGCAGTAAGTTCCGAGTTTGTCGATGGCTCGTCTGGGAAAAGAGCTTGATGGACTGAGAAGACGCCCTCATCATACTTGGTTATAAGGTAGGACTCCTGTAAAAACGAACGGCCTAGTATGTACGAGCCGCTATTCTTCGCCTTTCGTAGCATAAAGTAGGGGATTGCTGGGTCGCCATATTGGATCGTATCAGGCATGAAAGGGTATTGCAGTAAGCCCACAAAGGCTCTCAAAGGTATGGTAATATTGACGATGCCTGGTACATTGTAAGGGTTGCCAAAGTTATCGTTATCGTCAAAGCTTGAAAGCACAAAGGTAAAGTCGAATGACTCGTCATTTGTATAATCACGATATTGATCGTCATTGATGGTGTAGAGTTCGAAGGTGCTGTTATACGTCAAGTTGAGAGCTTGGGCAAATTGGTCGCAAGCCTCGTCTGGTAGCCACAGGTAGGGAGTGCTGCTATCAATGATGGCGAAGAAAGATGAGTTCCATTGGGAGAGCAAAGGTTGTCGGGATTCCCAAGAACTAGGAACATCTTGGCCTTCGGCGGGTGTGATCTGAATGCCACGGACCATAGGGCGCTCCAGGTTGTCTTCCTGGCTGAGTGTGAAGACGTTATCATGTTTTTTAAACCTTGGCGTTTCGACGCCTCCAAGAGTCAAGGATACAGGTGTATTTCCTAGTCATGTTAGCGACTTTGACAACAGAGGTTGTATGGAGGGCGGCATACTGTAGTATGCTCCAGCTGTATATCCGAAGCTGTAACTTGGAATCAGTCCATACGTCCCAACTGCTTGGGTCAATGGTGAATCCGCCACAGTGCCATTGAAGTTACTCTGTGTGATCCCCAAACCGAAGAGACCGTTCAAGTAGTTGGTCGTGTTTATGGTCGCTATTAGCACGCCGTCCATGGTAAACGGATCATCACTGAGAGGGCTTTGCGTGTTGATAACATCGCGCCCGTAGTTGCCATTCCCATCGTAACCAAGATAACTTAAACCTAACTGCCATGTGCCTAGGGGGCTCCAATCGCTAGATTCTTGAGGATTATAGATGCCTCCGCGAGCGGCGATACAGTGAGGCTCCTCTGATAGAATGTTAATGGCAGACCCAGAGTAGAAAGGTATCAATGACTCCTTGGGTTTGAGAAGCCAAGCTGAAGAACGAACGACCAAGTGAGGAAAACATACTGGGTAGACATCCTCCCGGTCCAATGGCCCAGAATTCGGAGAGAGCCGTGCTCACCAGAACCTCAATGGCCTGTGAATTTGAACCCAGGGAAAATGAGATGGTAGACCAATTGCCATCGCTTCCAGTCCTGTCTTGTGTATTAACATCGACTGCAACAAAATAGGACCGAGTAACGTACCAACCACCAGAGGGCAACAAAACAGGTGCAGGGTCACGGGCTTGTGCGAGTTGCACGAGAAGGAAGTACGATCCAAGGATGATTGACCACATCTCGAGTCTGGCAGAGAGATGTGAGAAAGCCTGTCGTTTTTGACCCTCACCAGAAAGGTCATCCTAGGTTCGAAGCAAACATCCAACGAGATTTATTGAGCCGATAGAGTGGAGGTGACCGCAATGCGGCACATTCAACGTCGCGATTCACACCAAACAACGATCCCAGTGTCCAGTCAAGGGTCGCAGTGCAGTTAACACTAACAGCAGAGCGACAGGGAGCCGAATCCTTCTTGATGATGGCCGCTATGGTTCAACACTGGCACGGAATAATGATTCGTTGAAGCTGCCGAGGCCGGATAAGAGCGCAAACCAGTGAGTTTGGTGACAATGGAACTGAGAGTTTGTTGGAGTAGCCAGGGCGAGGCGACTGAAGATTAACGAGTTCTGGCCTTGTGCCCCTTCTCAGTGGCCTTGGACTGAAAAGAAAGCCACAGAGTAGCGTTACATGGCTTTGGCCATTTCTAGCTTGGCTTGGCCCCCAAAGCTATGGTGCGGAGCGCGGAGTGTTCCTTGGCATTCACTAGGCCATCCTGAAGAGGTCGCAGGGGTAATTTGTTCGTTATTGGCTGAGTTGAACAACCTTATCGTCTCGAGGAGTTCCCTCTTCCATCTTGAATACATAGCATCCACGAAGAAGGACTGTTTGGTCGGAGGGGAACTTCCGGTCTTTTCAAGTTGCATTGCCATCAGGACTTGTCGATGCTGTAGGGCTTCAAGATGTCGTTGCACCATGCATGGCTGTGTTTTGCTCTACGTTTGCTCAATTGTATTATTAAGTGATATCGTGGCACCTTTGAGGGAAACAAAATATTTTGGTGCTTTTGAAATTCTGGAAACAATCCTTGTCCCCTGTCGACAAAGGGCCTCGATCCGTCTGACATGGCGCGCATACTCGGCGTAGAACCCTGACGCCGGCAAGTCGGTGGCTGGAAAGCGTTGCACGACTAGTAAGACCCTGGCTGCAGGTTCAACGATATCAATCAATACTGACGGGTCCATCAATATCAACTTCGATAATAAACTGGTATCACCGAGTGCCCCTCCAGTGTAGTTTGGTCAGCATACTGTAACATTTGAACGAAATTTTGAGCCAGTGTCTGGGCATCCACACAATAAACCAGAGCTTATTTCACAATGGCAATTTCCGACGACCTGAAGATCTTTTGAAATCGGACCCGAAAGTTGTTGTTGCCGGTCGGGTGTGAAAATTGCAAATACCGAGATTTTGCTTCTGATCCATCTTCTTCAGCTCCGTCTGCCAGTGTCGCTCTTCAGCTCCATGTGGAAACCCGAATGGATATCATTTGTTTGAATTTCAGCTGGATGTAACTTGAGACATCATATTGGGTCTGCGTAACTTTGATTGTCCCACCGTTCCCACCGAATGTTTCCCGGAAGGTCGGGATTGATGAGGTGGTAACACTCTGAGTTTAACTTGTGCAAATTATCGCTGGCTCTTCCGATTTTTTACTTTTGGGACCTTTGTACGTCCGAGAGATGAAATGAAACCCGAATAAGTGATGACCTGCCAAGGAGAATCGACCGTTCTGGAGTGTCATGTTCTGGGCCAGGCCGGACAGAGTTGATGGACGCATTTACAAGGGAGTTTTCGCATAGGATGGAAGGCATCAGCCACATGCATTCTGGGCTTTTGGTGGGTGTCCATGCAGCACACAGCACACAGTGCAACTATATGAAAGGCCAGGGCTGTTTGTGTCTCCCGCCACCAAAGAAAGCCCTCCGGAGCTATTCTACTAGAGCGAGGACAAAAGTAAGATCCAGAGATGAAACAATACAAGAGAGGAAGGCCCTGAGAGGTCGAGTCAATTAGCAGCCCCAGTTGACCTGAACTTACATGGTTGTTCGCTTGCGCTTACGCCTTGGACGACGTAACCCCTTGTCACCATGCACTAGAGCCAGTTGCTAGAGGCTGGAGGCGGGTTCATTAACCTCTGAGCCCCTCCCCAGTCATGCATCCGATCTTATGATTGATTTTCTCACCCTAAGTTATTATCGACAACGTCGAAAGCCGTTGTGGTCATTGCGTGAAGAACCATCCATATAGGTGGCCGATGTGAGACCAATTCATCAGGCAAGGCCCAAATCACTCGTTTAGAGGCCTGTCCTAGTCGATTCGGTTTGGTGAGCTTGGATGACAGACGAAAGGAGCTCGAAACGATCAGAGCGAAAGTTAGTGCAGGACGGAACAGCCAGTCTATGCTGTCTGTGTGTTGTGCTATATCGACAATATGAGGGCGCAAGCTATTGGACTGCTCTCAGTCGCAACGCTTGTTCCTTCTATTGTCGGTGTTGCTGTACCTAGAGGTAAGCCTTCGAATTGTCCCACCAGTGTTAATTATTGTGCATTTCCCTTGAAAGATGAAGGGATGGAAGAGAAGAATCGTAGCTAAAGATTACCTTGCCTATCAGCCCCATCCGAACCTAATCAGCCAAACCCTCGGCGCTTTCCACTGAATGAAACGGCCATCGCGACTGCCCCAGACGGCAGTACCACTCGCTTGCTATCGATAGCATCAACGTCAATAACACAAGTGGAAGAGGAATTTTCCTCCCTTCCTGAGCAAGCATCTTCTACAGAAGTTAACTTGTCAACAGCAGCAGAGACAAGTTCTGATTACTCTGTTCAGAAAGTGCCAATAACTTCACCGTTGGATCATGTGGCCACTTCATCTCAGAGCACTCGATTTACTCTAGAAACTCATCTTCGATCTTTCTCGGAACCTTCAGCTTCACATTTCATCCAGACAATTCCTAAATCTGCTGCTCTGGCGAATGGCAACCCGTCAGATCATGATAGAGATTCAAGCTCTGTAGCAAATCAAGCCGATCTCCAGGCTTCGGCTCAGAGGAGACCACACCAGGGATTTGCACATTCTTTTACACAAGCCGCACCCAACAACACCAAACTGAAAACACAAGCATGCGGCCCTGGTTACAAGTCTTCCTGCGGATGGATTCCCTCGGTTACGTCGAAAGGAAATGGGACATACACACCTGGACCATGGACGTCTGGTACATTGACGCTGATAGCACCAACGTCAGTGTTACCGTGCACGACATTGCAGGATAATGAACCCATCACCGAGTATTCCATCGTGTATACATCAACGATAACGTTCTTTGGAAACCGCAGTGATTACACGCCACCGTACCCTACTATCAGTACTCCCAACATTTGCGAGACAGAGGCTCCAAGCCCATCATTCTCAAAGATTGTCCCATCCCATGGCTCCGAGGAGTCTGGCACATTCCCATGGCCAGGCTCTGAATTAACTAAGGAGCCCCCTCAAGGTTGCTTACGGGGGAAATCTTGTGCTTCAGAAAAGCCTCCTGGTTGGTCGAATCCGACAGCCGTTCCTGAAGTGCCAGGTTTAACTATGTCAAGTTCGAGAATGACTGTGACATTCATAACGACTGACAAGAACCCGGCGGTTGTATTCCCTACAGAGCCGCCGCCGCACTTCGACCGACCGACTGATGGAGGGGGTCTCCCTATGAGTAACAAACAACTGCCCCAGCCTTCCAAAGCACCAGGCTCGAATCACCCAGATTCTTCTGGAGGGCACGGAAAGTTGAGTCCTCAGTCAGGGCCACAGCCTGACGTGAAGCCGCGACCTTCAGCAGAATCTGGACCGAGGTCGACATCAGGACCGCAGCCAGCAATCGAGCCACAAGGGGGTCCACAGCCCCAATCACAGCCTGACACCGAACCTGAACCCCCTAGGAAGTTTTTTGTGACTGCCAGGGGTCAAGAAGTCATTGTCAATGACAAGACCTTTTCCAGTCTCAGACCAGATCAAACAACAACAGTTACTGTCGATTATGGAACATTCACAATTCGCCCAACAGAATTGGTTGGTGAAGGAGCAACAGTTAGGAAACCGCAGCCTGTAGGTACTGTGATTTCCGTTGTCAGCCCTACAAGTGCGACTATTGGAAAGATACCTGTTACTGTTTCGGGCACGGAAGCTATTGTGGACGGCACGAGGCTCAAAATTCCTCTTATGGGCACGACCACAAGGCTTCAAGTTTCTGTCGTCGGGTCAAATACTATTGTGGAGGAGCGACAAGTGTCCATTGCGCCTGGTAGAGTGGTGGTTGATGATGAAACACTTACATACCATGGGGTCGGTGGTCCTCAGACAGACGTAATCATCGGAGGTGGTGAGATGGTCACTGCAGTTGGAAAATCTGTGTTTGTCTTTCACTCTACGACTCTGATATATGGAACTGGCACCCCCGTGACAACGGAAACAATAGATGACGATACTATCACTGTTGGGCCAGAAGGTATTGTTGTCGACGGAACAACTCTAGGCGGGTCTGACGCTGAGCTCACTGACACCAAATATCGAATTGTTGGTGGAGCGACCATCACCAAAGTCAACCCTTCATACGCGATAATCGATGAAACGACCTTCACTGCCGGGCCTGGTGCCAAGAGCACAACAAAAGAGGCCGGTGGTGAAACCATCACGATCGGGCCCAGCGGTATTATCATCGGCACAATGACAATAAAATACCCCTTCGGGGCTTCAACTGTGACCACCATCGAGGCGAAAGCAACAGCGTCTGACGAGTTACCTGCTGCAACAGGAACCGGCAACAACAATGCCAAAGAGGATGGAAAGAGTAAGAAAGACGATGACAGCGGTGGGATTTTACGACGGCCAGGTTTGGCAACAGGAATGACTGGGTTATGCATAGCGTTTGGCGTTTGGATTCTGTTTTGAACCTGGCATTGGACATGATTCGCCATATTAGGATCCGTCAGGAAACAGAGTGGCTTCTTGCTCTTGGTTTTGGCATGACAATAACTAGCATTGCATGAAAGATTTGGAAATATGGATGAGAAACACGGTATACGAGTATTACACATTGATCACGGTTCTGTATCAGATGACCCCGAAACTCCCCAAATGAATGCTTGAACATCCAATCTAATGCGTATTATGGCTCATCAAACAGGACTGATCAAAATTCTTATTTCAGTATATAATGAGCCACAACATCTGAGATCACTGTCATGCAAAGCCAATATCTATCTGTATGCTCGACACAACTCACGACAAGCTTGGAGCCATTTTACATGGATCATAACACTACCAATAAATTACTGGCGTCCTGGCTAATTCTTTGTACGCAAACAGCGCAGGGCCAGCTTTAAATAAAGTCTTCTCCATGAGTCGCGGTTTAATTTTCCTATGTATCTCGTTAAAGCATTTGATATAACACAAGAAATCAGCAGTTTCAGACTCTATCTTCACTCTTTCAATTGTGGGGAAATCTGAGTGGCTGAAAGCTTAAATGCACTTGTCATGGAAGATAATAATCCAATCAAGGGCTGGCAGAAAATCGGATTTGGCAGAGCCAATCCAAATGACTGATCAAGCTTAGGAAGTCCTAGAAGAATAGTCCAGGGTTGTTGAGGTCTTTATTTGGTTTCAAGGATTAGAGATGCTTGCTACCAGAAATGGTTAACTACCCAATTCCTGTAGGGTAGGTATTGCAAGTTTCCTTAGTGGCAGAATTACTGCCTCACTCATTTATGTACTAAAATAGCAATGCTAACTTACACACTGATGAGGAGATTCCGGTGTGTATAGAAAATTCTGACCAACGAGTAAGCCGCTGGAGGCGAACTTGATGTGGCTCCATCGCGAACACCTTGATGACTCACAGTATCCAAAGTCGAGCTCAACAGGCAGGCAATGATAGTTTCACCGAGGAGATGATATAACGAGGGAAAAAAATAAAACTTAAAAAGATAATACACACGTTTCAATAACAGATTCTTATAACATCTTGCACTTCATCGAACACGATGTCTTATAGTGCTCGTCTATTGGCTCATCAGTGTATCAATAGTGTCTCGCGCCGGCTTATCATCGGCAAAGTTCAAGATCGGAAACTCGACGCGCCGCGAGGCAAAAAAGGGAAACTTCCTCTTGGAACGATCATCACCTCGACTAACACCTCATCTTTGCGACGAAACACCTTAACAGCGCACAAACAAGCTCCTCAACTGCTTCATCATCCTCGCCCCGGCATCCTAGACTGTGCAGATATCTTGTGCACGGTCAGCATCCTTATCCCCCGAGTTCCAAGCCTTCAGCTATATGCAACAAGAGCCTCTCGAGAATACAGAACATTTGATTCACCGAGACAACCCTTATAAAACCTCTCTCTCCCAGCATGGCCCCCTTCACCATGACCCGCGTGGCCTTCGCCGAGTCTACTCCGGAGACTCAAGTGGCGCTGAACCGGGCTCTGCACTGGCACTCCGCCGTCCCTCCGGCCATGACGTCGATGCCGACTTACTCGATGAGGAGCTACGTCGACTGAGTTTGGGTCATCGCTCGACTGTTCGACCTTCAGCTCCTGGCCAGCGCATCTCCGAGTACGAAAATGCAATGACACCGCCTACTCCAAAGAAGGCACTGGGCTTCAAGGTTATCAAGCGCTCCGAAACTCCCTCTGATGGTGTGCAGCTTGAAGACTTCCCAAACGGTGCGTCATACCATTCAACATGATATTTTCTACAGTATCCTAACTCGAGCTCACTTCAGAGATCTTGACACATATTCTTTCGCATCTTCACTCCGATTCGCACGCCGCAATTGCTCTCGTCTCCAAGCGATTTTATGCCCTCATCACCAGTTCTCATGCTTGGCGCATGGCCTTCCTACGATTCTTTCCAGGTCATGAAGCACTTGAGGTCAAGAAAAATGTGGACATGTGGGCTCACAGCTCGCACGACCTGATACAGTCTGAGTCTCGTTATTTCACTCGTCTTACCCCCATGGCGTCATGGAGAAAGGAATACCTTCTGCGCACCCGCTTGATTAGAAGTCTGGCTCGTGGCAAACCAGGCGCATCCTTTGCCTCTGGAGGTATTGGCGCATCTGTTCGTACCGGGAAGAAAACCAGCGCTGTGTTGACGTACAACTCCAAGCTGCCATGGGCTGTCACGAATATTCACGCTGTCTTCACAAACGGAAAGAAACCACCAAAAGCTATCCACGGAGCTGCCGACCTGGGAGTAGCTTCAGTCAGTGACCCTACCAACGGAAGGATTGAGAAATGGGGATTCGTTGACCCTTTCAGCTCTATGCAACTTGATGAGGTGTTCCCCAACCTTGTTCCCTTTGGCTTGGGGGAGGGTCCCGCAGCAACTCCCAATGTCCTCGATGTAAGCCAGCCATATGGCGTTCTTGCAGGTGAAGGATTCCCGGGCGGTCGTCCCTACTACCGTCCTGTCAATGAGAACCGTGGACGATATCTCGGTGCGGATTCTGGTGTTGTTGACACCTACCCTGATATCCCTAAAATACCAGAAATGTCTGAGGCAGTCTGCAGTGTATGGTTGGCCAAATCGCCGAATGTGCCAACAAATACGCAGTCAATGATTGGGATGCTGACTGGCTCTACCCTTGGTGTCGTCACTTCATACGCTCTTGGAACCGACTCTGGACCGCAACGATACCAACCTGGAGAAGTTACTGCGCGTTGGGTGCTTAGTCCTGGCGTTCCAATTATCTCTCTAAAGGTTGACGACAACTATAGCCTGAAGCGCAAGTCTTCAGCCAGGGTATGGATCGTTGCGCTCAATGCTCTGGGTGAGGTATTCTATCTGACTGAAACACCTACTGTACAAAACGCAACTAAGAGCGAAGATATCACCAAAAACGCTTGGTTCGCTGGACGCTCAGTTTACTGGCATCTATTGGACTCCACTCGACGCGTTGCTCGACCAGATGATTCGGACAAGAACGCCATCAAAGGCGCATACTCGCCTCGGTCACCTTCCAACTCTATGAGCCTAAGTAAGAGTCAGTTGGCTGCTGAAGCACGAGAAATTGAAAAGTTCTTGCGCCAAAAACCTGCACACTTCCGAAGGGTTTGCGAACGATGGGATATGCAGCGCAAGCTGGAAGTCGATTTCGCCAATGATGACGGCCATGGTGCTGGTGAAAACATATTTGTCATCGATTGTGGACTAGCCGAAGACCGCCCTGCACACGTCGAGCGATACACTCGATCTTTAGTTCCTCAAGATGCACAATCATCATCAGTCGTGTTGGCTCCCACGCCTCCTGATGTCTCCGTCAGCGCTCAGCCGTCACTATTCGGGACTACTGCGGCAGAGGTATCACAGGGGCCCGATGAGAAGATATCTCAATCCGTCACATCTACTTCAGTGTCATCATTGGATGTCCTGTCCCACCTTCATGAGTGGGAGAGTTGCTCCTTCAGGCTGAAGGGTCAAAGTCATGCAGTGATCACTAGTACCTCAATGGACCAATCTAGCACGTCAGTCCTGACACTCGGTGAAGATCCTCTTCACTCGGCTGAGGAAGAAATTCCAGGCCGCAGATCTCGATTGTTTGCTATCGGCACAGACGACGGGGCTGTGCTTGTCTGGAACGCTCGTGAGGATGCTAAGGCTACGGGCATCAGCCCGGTGCGACAAATCCAGACTGACTCCCCAGAAGTGTCCTGCGTGGCACTCTCGGCTATGTATGTTGTCCATGGCGGCAGTGATGGACTGGTGCAAGCATGGGACCCCTTGGCATCAACATTGGATCCCGTTCGAACTCTCAACGCAAGGTCAAATGGACGAGTGCCTCGACACATGGTCACAATGAACCCAACTCTGGACGAGTCAACTTACTCAGCAGTCGGTGCGATTTATCTTGACCCTGATCCAACCGTCCTTCGTGGAGTCGTTTCATTTGGTGCTTTTCTGAGATACTGGGCGTACAGCTCTGCTAGTCACGCTTCAGGACGTAAGCGTCGGCTTAGACACTCTGATGTTCATGGTCGTCTGGCCAGTCGTCGTCAAGGCGGAGCAGTCATTGATTTTATCGCTGCTGAGGAGGCTGAAATCAAGAGGGAGAACGAGCAAAAGGCCAGAGAGCAGAACCGCCTGCGCAATCGCTTTGGTGTCGGTGCGCTCGGTGACCTGACTGAAGAAGAAGCATTGCGGTATGCGCAGATGGTCTCCGAGGAAGCCTTCCTTTTCGAGGAACAACGTCGGACAAGCGACTCCGCTGCCGATGCCAGCCTGGATACTGCCTCGACATTCAGTGAGACCACTACTGTTGATACCGTCACCCCTGAGCCAAGTGTCTCGGACATGATAACTCCCCCGTCTGCCTCCACGGATAAGATTGAGATAACGCCTGTCGAGGACGACTATGAACAACAGGTTCAACAGGCAATCCGCCTTTCTCTGATGGAAGGCGTCAATGATAACCCCGCATCACCCCAAGCAGCGAGCTCCGGTGATTACGAATTCTCGCTGACATACAAACCCAAGCCTGGCAGGAAGAACAAGACATCTGGAACTGTGTCGCCTGGATTTTCCAAGTCGGGGTCATCAAACAATATCCAGCCTAGGGACTATGACCTTGAACTTGCTCTGAAGCTGAGCATGGAGGAGCAGGGTCTGTCAGCGTTTGACGCAGCGTCAGACGTTCGACGCGATGAGTTCCCGGCGCTGGAAACTGAAGGCGTCGGTAAAGGGAAAGGGGTACAGAGGTGGTAATTTAGTGCATCTGCTGCATTGTGTGTCTCGTCGTTCACAGCTTTACATTCGATGCCATGGGTCAACACGGTACGTGTTCGTGCCACTGGCTTATCTTTTACATAATTGGACTTTTTATGGGCATCTATCCTTTCCCGCCTGAGCTCAGCTCCGTTGCTGAACGAGTAAACACCGTGATACGATTGATGATCATGAACTATACTCGTGATCCTGTTGATATCTGTTCAGAGATTGTCTGTTTCGTAATGGCTGCTAATTCGAGGTCATCATCACGAGAAGCATTGCCCATTTTCTCAACACCCCTTAATGCAAAAAAGCACTTATCGAATATGTGTAACATGAATGTGTTAAGGCTGGAGCTTAGTCAAAACTGTTTGTATAATATTTCCTAGTATTGCAATCACTGTATCCCATGAATAAGCTCCAGCCTTAACACATTCATCTCGAAATCAATGGTTTTGTAGGAACTTCTGTTTGGTCTATGTCAATTTGTCAGCGCATATTGCCAAGAATGCAGCAAACACAGTCGCCATAGCGAGTTAGGGCTGAGTTGTGGGAGCGAACAAAACGCTTTAAAGTGTTTAGTGACTCTTAAGAATGTATGAGCTATTCTAACTATAGAGATGCATTTAATGATACTGAACGCTTAGTATCAGTTCTTCGGAAATTGGAAGGTGTAGGGTAAGACAACTAAGCGCTCAATGTCACTATGTACCTGAGAGTTAGGATTTTATAATAAACTGCTTGCTATCTAATACAGTATTACACACAGCAAGGTGGTCTACTACTCCCAACATCGCTCACGTGTTTTGTCATCACGGAGGTTAGTATTACACTGATGGGTTTCTAGTCTAAGTGCACCAATTGACGCTGAGCGTACAAACACCTTCCTTGACCGGAACTCACCTGAACTAAAGTTCGGTTTAGAATTCTCACTAATAAAGAGTCGCGAAGACATGCCCCTGATATTAGCAGTTGCTCCATGGGCGCACTGTTAAGTGGGAGCACCTAAAGGTCCCGGTCCATCCGGCAGATGAGAACAGACCAGCTTGCGATTTTGCGGCCAAGGTCCTGTATGTAAGTTGCTGTTGCTATTCTCCCTCAAGTAACATCCCCGATCAAAGGTATGTTGCTCGCATGTTCACGGATGAGTAGAACATGTCTCGGATGCCCCGACTTGCAAGAGCTATCACATGCTTGGAAGTAAACCCAAAACGACGCTCTGCGAGGCAAGGCGAAATATGCAATATCATATCATTACGCGTGGCATAGACAAAGAGCTCAAAACTTTGGCAGAGTGTAACGTTGCAACTTGACAGCCAGACTCCTCCTCGGACCAACTTCCCGCTGCATGGAACTTATAAGGGACCTGCATAAGAAAGGCATCTCCAAGGGCCCAGTTTTTGCGGTTCAAAGATCCTGAGACTTGCGTGAACCGAGTCTCTATTCTCCGAGATATACTGGAGACTCGATGTTCCTGAGTTGCCAGCTCATCAGTCCCAGAGAGGTGAGGAAGCCGCTATGTAACTCAGAACGAGACAACGGGACATCCGGCAGCGTTCCGAGCAACAGCGTTCAGGGCACGGTCCCTGATCATAGAGCTAATCTTGCACTCTGATAGAACTATTATCAGGAGGCATGAGAATAGCTAATCGCGGCTGGAGATGCGGTGTTCCGGCCGCGCTCTCCAGTCGCCGGATATTGGTGGCGGGGAGCGGATCCGCGGGACGGGATGGGCCGCAGCGCCACTGATGAAGTCGAAAGGATCCAATTTTGAACGGACGTTTGCTTCATTCAGCGATGTTGTCGTAGATAATTTGCATGATCTCGACAGAATATTCGTTATGTTGCTGCAACCGTTGACAATGGTACTTGCTCGCCACGCAGTTGAATTAGACATCCCTGCTCAAGAACCTGGTCGTTATGACGAAGGTTTCTGCACTGCTGGCTCCGGGCTATTGGGTCATCAGGCCATGACACCAAGAACTCAAACTCGGGGATACTTAGTGTTGCAGCATGCAGCTACAATCCAATCCAGTGCCCTGCAGGCTTCAGACCAATGGGCAAAGTTGGCTTCTGAACCAGTGCCCACTGGTGCTGCAGCGCTCTGCGGATAACCGGCCACCGTATTTCGGCCGTAGCTATTATGTAGTAATGTAGCAACGAACAAATACATGAGGTCTGAGAAATGCTCAGGAAGGTAATCACCCCAGGCAGACCCGTCTTCGGGTGTCAATATGCCCGACGAGCGTCTTGCCTTTCCAGGGACTGTCTCCGACCAAAATCAGGCCCTCGCATGCTGTCAAGAAAGGTGTATCAGGAGACCGGAGCACTGGTGAGCTTTTGGTCAATGCTGCCATGGATAACCAAGGGTCTCTGTCGCAACAAATGTATGCTTTTTACTATCCTCATTTATGTTCCTGTTAGCTCGCTCGGTTGGATCCCTTATGGCGGTACGCGAAACTATTTTCCTGAACCCTTGTAGGGGTCAAAGTTAATCCCTCGATAGGTATGTGTGGCCTTGAAGCTGATTGCCTGCCGCCATCAGTAACCCTGCCAGACTATCCGAAAACATTTTAATAGCCGATCCAGGGTTCACGGTCGAGAAGGATATCATTTTCCGTACTCCACCCTAGCTGGTTGGCATTGGTACCGTACTGTATCAGTGTATCTCGATCATTTTTTCCTCTCTCGACTTTTGGGAACGCCGCAGCCGCCGCCGAATATTGGCAAGGGAATGTGTCTGATATTTGTGCTGTACTATACAGATGCCAAGTTGAGGGGGGGCGGCTCACGACTCGTAAACAATGCAGACATAACCAATGCGAAGGTTTTGCTCGAATGCAAATGATGAAAAGGCGTTCGCTGCAGTGGCCAGCAGAGGAGTTGGCCCCCCTCCTTGTCGCCCTTACGGCCTTACCTGATCCAGACTGTGTGCACGGCACACAGATGCGTCTGTACGTATGAAATGAGACACGGAAGCGGTCAAGGCCTGCAACATACCATTGACGTGGTCATATGGACCAAGCCGCTGGGAATTTGCTCAAGGGTTCCCGCCGACTTGTCTCAGGAACTGGAACCGGTCAGCTGGATATCATCATTTATTGGGAATGACTCAAGCCCCTTTACCAGGAAATGCAGATCAACGGCTGTCACTCGTCAGCATACACATCTCGTTCCGTCGATCGCGTTTGTTAGCATCAAGATCGAGTTCTGATCCGTTGCTCGGACCTCCTTGTCACGCAGCAGCTCCCGTCTTCCAGATAAACTCCCGTCGTGCATTATGACAGCTAGTTACCGTTGGGACGGTTCGCGGAACAGCATGAATATCTCCCATGAAGTTAGCACTAACCTTTCCATCTCCAGTCAGATCCTTCCACCCTCCCGACTCCCTCGAGAAAAATACCCAATAGTTTCACTTCTCAAATGTCTCAAAACTAATAATATTTTCCCCGTCCAAGCTCCCCATTAGCCAAGAGAGCAGTGGCGGGCGGGTCGATCCACCAGGTTGGCACAGTCGTGGGCGGGAGCCAGCGGGTATCTTTAAGCTGCAGGACGGACGAGACTGAAAATCAGCTCATGGCGCTGGATGCAAGCAAGTCATGCTGTGCAGCAGAAGACCGCCATGAAAAGTGCTCGAGTTGTGATTCGTAGTACAGGAGCCAAAGAAAATGTTGAGCAACCCAAGAGCCCAACGGAGCAAAGCAAACTGATTTGCCTCCTCAACCAGAAAGTCTTTGACAGTTTGCGTTTATTTGTTTCAAACACGGCATTGAGCCGTGGAAATCGGTGGGCCACTCTTAGTTGCTGGAATGTTGCATTGAGCTACAGTGGCTCCGAGGGAGAAACCGTCGTGTCCCTGTTTCCCGGATTGACAGTCCTATGAATGGGGCCTATCCATGAAAGGCATAAAATCTGGTGCAGAATGGCATTTGACAAATGCGCCGTCCTTTTCCAGCGAGTCAGAATTGACACCAATCCATACTGATATGATACATCATAATTGTTTGTTCGGAATTTTCCTTCCTTTCCTGTGCTTCAAGTCTCGTTGCGGCAAGATCAGACAGGTCTGAGATTCCGGTCTTGGGGTCATGTCTTGCACGCCAAACTTCATGATCACAAATCGCCAATAGTTCATGTAACTGAGATCCAGGAAGTGCAATAACGACGTCAGCCGAAAATGTGTTTGGAGTCCAGCAAGGGGAGGCGGTATGGAAATATCACTGCAGGCAGTCAGAAGTTAGAGCCCAACCATATGGAACCCTTGCATCTGAGATGACCACCTGTATGTCGATACTGATGGTGTCAACGCCTAAATATCTGTGTCGGAATCGAGGCATACCGAGAACCATACCCAATGAAGGCAGGAGAATTAAGAAACCCTTGCAATTGCAGGACAGTGCAAACTCTCCCATGAAGGACGATGTGAGTATAGAACTCGAAGCGGCATAGGCATCATAAACCCGCGGAATGATTATTTCCTCTTTGCAGGAAGAGCTCTCGGCCTTTCATTTTCTTTAATGAAGATGTGTCCCAGCAGGATTTAAAATCACTGACAGCACATGCAAGGTCTCCATGAATGGAGACTTCAGCTTCTCAGAGAGTGCAATGATGGACCGAATGAAACGTAGAAAAATCCAGGGGCCACTGCGGGAGAGAGGAAGAGTTGGTCCGTCCGTATCAACCACGGCACATTTTCCACGAACCCCGGGTTGCCCATGTCAACTTTGGTCTTTAGAAAAAAAATTGAGGCGCAGTCTGGACTTTTTGCTGGCAGACTGGACTGCAAAGTAATATCAAATTGTAGAGAGTATATGGACTGGTTGGTAGTGGAAAACCCAGGGTCTCGGCCAAAGCGACGCTGAAATGATGCCAGCGTGTGCGATGAAGCAATTGGTTGGTTGATTGATTGATTCCCAGTTGTCAATGACTCTCTGCAAGCGAGCCGAGGTCCCAAAGCCATGGAGCGCTGACAAACAGAAGCTGGTCTGTCTGTCAACGAACGAACCGTTACGACACAACGGGCGGATGAAAAGTGACACCTCACAAAGCTACTGCCAAGGCTCGTGGTGATAAGCTTGAAAACCCCCGTAAACTGACAAAGTGAGGTTCCTGAGAAGGGAAACGGGGTTGTCGATGCAGGGATGAGAGTGTTTTGATTGGGATCTCTTCTTTCAAGCCAGGGTGGGGTGTGTTGAATGGATGATCTGACTGCCCTGGGGTTACCCTGAGCCCTGGAGTTTTTGGTGGATTGTGGTCCCGCTAGTGTTCCACTACCAAATTCAAGGAACGGTAAATTGTCGGAGATGGACTTTTGGACAGTGCAACCCGGGTTCCTGCTATTCGGGACTGCTCCGGACATGGGCTACTGGCCAATCATGCGAGTTTGTGGTTCCATGACTCTTTAGTGCATACCTAGTCTTGGGTTCATGAATCTTGGAACAGCCGTGTTTCTGTTTCTGCTTCCATTGGAAGGGCGATAATACCTTCAACCGCCGATATTCACCACTGAAATGTGAGATTGTTGTCTCTGGAACCATATACACCCTCTTGTTGGGTACTAAGGCATTCTATAACCAGGTTCGCGGATGCCTCATGGATAAACGGTTTTCATGTGTGTGCGTCCTTACACGGGAATGCTGTGACACGCTTCATCTGCATAAGACTTAAACTCAAGGCCCAGGTCATGGCTTACGTTTCACAGACAGCTGCATCATGGACCAAGTGCCGTGTTGACAATATCATCAGATGGCCTTTCCTGGCTCACGGCTGGATTGTAGCGCAGCCGCCACCAAACTCATGAGGTCAAGACGTGAGAAACGGGCGCGTGGAAATAACGTGGGCGAAAGCAGCTATCCTCTCTGCCTCAAACTGTATTCCTCACCAGGAATCCTGTCTGCGACTTTAAATGTTGCAGCAATTGCCTGATGATGATAATCCATTCCAGCTTTGCTGATGTGTGGATGGGGCATCGTATCGTCTCGTGCAACGCAACGCAATCAATAACGTTTTACTGGCAGGCTGACAACTGGGCCAGCAAATTCAGGCTCTCAATGTGGCAGCTGGTGACCGCTGAAATGCTACCATAGTTCACAGTGCCGCAGTCTTGTCACCACCTGGCCGCTCCAGCTGGCCGCATCAAAGGCCATGGCATAGGCCAGAAGCTGGCTGTGAACCACTGGGCCACAATTTCAGTGAACCGAGCAACTGGAATAGGGAAATACCACGGAGGTTGGACCTCGTTTGGAGGAGCAATACTGTGCTTACTGTGCTGGATCATGTACCCGCAGGGGTGTGATTCAGGTTAGATTCCCTGTGAGTATCCATCGTTCACACCACAATCTCTGCCTCTGACGGCAGAGCATGAGCCTCTCCCAGAAGGTAGAGCAAAAGGACCTGACCTGTTGCGCATTACAGCGCATAGCATGACACCTTTCCCTTCCCGTCCCCAGAATTCGAGCTACTGCGGTGTACTGTAGTGTGCGTGGCCAGTGGCATGTCCTGTCGTGTCTTGGATTGCCTCCTGAAGAGGTCAAGTCTCCAAGGTCCGTCCTTGAACTAAGGCCTAGGCCTCCCGGTTGCCAGCGGCCGACTGCTCACGTCCCTCCCCATCCGCCGTGTCGGGACTGACTGGATGTCTCGGTGTCTTTTGTTGTTGAACAGAACGGACGGGTCATGAACAAATACTGTACAATTATCTACATGCCACCACTCACAACTTTCACCCCTTCCATGGTATCGTTGCCGTCCCCCACATGCCCTTCTTCCCGTGCTGGGGTTCCTGGTTCCATGTTCCATGGATGCAACGAACTCGTACGAATTCCTAATTGGGTTGGATGCCTTTCTTTAACCCTTGTCGCACTGGGCAGGCCTTCTCATTCGCTGTCTCTGCCTTCTGCAGCATTAGCATTGGCTTTGTAGCGCCGGGCCGCTAGACTGGGTCCACTAATACCACCAGGCTGGCTCGATGTGCACTGTAGAGTTGAGTGTAGCGCCATCCACGAGGTCCCGTCCAAGTTAGCAACCGCCAGACTAAGTATAGTTCGCCTGCCCTCGCCCATCATCCTTCGACCAACTTTCTACTTTACTCTACTCGGTCCTTTCTCTCCCTCCTCCCTCGCCTTCTCATAAAGTCAACAGTTTTGATCCAACCATTCCCGTATCGTATCGCCCTGATCATCGTCGCAGATCCACTGCGTCATGAGAGGCTGATAAACTCTTGACCTTCACTCAGCTCGACATACGAATTGGTCTATCCTGACTAATTCGCTCGACGTCTCTTTTAACGGGGACTGTCGCTATCTATCTGACGATACATTATCGTCGCTTGAGCGCCACTACTTTCGGTCCCGCCGATTGCACAAACACCATCGTCTCTACTGGACTCCCTCACGACTCATAGCAAACCCTGTTATCCAATTTTTACTCATCATATTCGCCTCACCATATAGACAACTGTATAGAGGGGACGATAAAATTATCTCATATCAAATTTCACTCGAAACTATTTCAGTCACTTAAAGCAACAACCATTAAAGAACTCTCAAACTCTGTTATCACAAACTATCCAACATGAGTCTCCTCCCCAGGCCGGGCCCTCGTCCCGTAGAGAGGAGAAGAAAGAGAAGGGATTCAGCAAGCTTCTTACTCGCACCAAAACTTTCCTCAAGCGAGAGGGCTCCTCATCTGCTTCTAAGCGTCAGTCGACTCTCTCGACCACCAAGCCTGCCGCTCCAGCCAAGCCTGAGGAGACTCCCCAGACGAGGTACGATTTTCTCTGGTGAACTTTCCTCGGATGGAAACGTCTCGACGGACTGTTTCTATTCCTTGACTAGAACCAGTTCATGTGCATTCAGTAACTAACGAGCCCGCAGTCAACCTCCTGCTCCCGAGAACAAGAAATTGGAAGCTAGGGCTAAATATGAAGGCTTAGAGGGCGTCTCCAAACTCACTAGGAGCCAGTTGATCGAAGAGCGTGCTAAGAAGCTTGGTGAGCGCTATGGGCTTGATATCAACGTTTCCGAACTTCAGACCAGATCGCCCGACGACACCGTTCTCCGCATTGACAAGCCGATCCGTATGCGCGTACGACGAACCTGCCACAAGTGCAACTCCACCTTTTCTTCTGCCAAGGAGTGTCCCAACTGCCAGCATGCCCGTTGCACCAAGTGCACCCGTTACCCTCCCAAACGAAGCGAAGCCGAGATTATCGCCAGCCGTGAGCGACGTGCCGCTATCATCAAAGCCAACAAGGAGAACGCCCCTATTATTCCCGACTACTCTTACGCCTTTGACGAGAAGAAGATCGTCCTTACTCGACCTAGCAAGACAGGTGGTCAGGACTTGGTTCACAAGAAGCCTCGTCAACGCGTGCGAAGGACCTGTCATGAATGTTCGACTCTGTTTATCTCTGGTAATAAAACCTGTGAGAAGTGTGGCCACGTTCGCTGCACTGACTGTCCTCGAGATCCGTATGTTCACCTTACAGCACCTATCAAAGTCTTTGCTAACCAGATAACAGCCCCAAGAAGGAGAAGTATCCATATGGTTATCCTGGAGATGAATTCGGTCCTAGCAGTGTGCCACACTATGAGTGTAAGGAGTGCAAGACTATATTCCCAACCGGTGCTGAAAATGGAACCAAATGCACAAAATGTGGTTCGGAGAAAACAGACGACTCGCCCCGTGTCAAACCCCGCAAAGTCGAACCTGAACCAGACCCGGAGATATTGAAGAGGCTACAGGAGCGGCTTGAGAATCTAAAAGTGGCATAACTTGCATACACCATAAGACTCTTGAACTCGGGAGTCGGGGACGAAGAGAGGATGCTATTTCATTTTATCGTTTTACACAACCACACACGACGACGACATTCGAGCTGCGAGAGCGAGGGACGACGGGCGGAGAGCTTCTCAACCATCTCATATCATGAGTAGAAAATTCGATGGCTATCGATCCCCATCCGCAGTTCATTTTCCTTCTACTTGGCCACACGTTGCACGGCTCATCCACCCTGGATCATGGGTTCAAAATAGTATTCGACACGAAGCCTATTTGTTTTTCACGACATAGAGACGGCAATTCATATTGGCCGGCGCATACAACATCACGTTCCGGATCATTCCATTCAAGCGCACCTCCATGATTATTGCATTACCAGCCATCTGTCATTTACAGACATTTACGAACAGAGGAGTTATGATTCAGGAGAGCAAGATCATGTAGAGGGGGCAGGTGGGGATATACGGGTTGATTTGCTGAAAGGTGTTGAAAAGGGGGTGGTTTGTGTATTGACAAACAAAATTCGCATGTACCTTGCGGGCCGTGACCTTTGGAGGATGGATACCACAACGAGTGTGCCACACATTGTCAATGTATTTGGCGAAAGCGAAGAAGCGGTGTTTTTTTCATTCTCTCAGTGAACACAATTCTGTTGGTGAGCGATACCTACGCTCTGCATCAATGAGAAAGACGTCAATCCTTCATAACTAACACCAATACTATTTGACGAACACAAGTGATATCAGTTCCATGTATTCCATCCCCTCTCACTCGCTCTGAATATGGTTGACAACTTGGTTGAGGACTGATTAGGATGTGGCATCATCTCCATGCCATTATCCTCTCCTAGTTCATCCAAGAACCCCAGCAATGCAGGAAACACGTGAGTCTTGCCTCAACATCGCCATCATACATACGTGATGACCCTGCCCCCGCAGTGTCCATTATTCATCCAACCCATCTTGCTCTATGCAGGTGTTGTAATACTTGCAGTTTACGTAAGTGGTGCTTGTGTTGGACAAGATGCAAGAGTTGTGCCATGGTCTGCTGCTTTCTGTGTAGCGGTGTGTCGCACAGGCCTACAAAGAGGAGACTGAGACTATGTTCGTACCTTCAGAGGATCTTACTTTAAAAGAATTAAAGGGAATAAGGTCGTATGTTGATAATTATGATTGAATACGGGAGCGTCCTAATCATGTGGATACAGCTAGGGTGGAAGAGTATTCACCCCTTGAATTTATAGATATGTCTAGGATGTTACTGGAAGGGTTATTATGGTTCCAGTACCCCTGGCATGCCTCTATTAAATGAATCGATATACTATCCTAACAACTTCATGGTCACTCCGTGTTATCCACTCCCTCGGGCACATGTGATTCCATACCGTATATGGGCAGAGTGTCTCCAACATCCCTCACTCCCAGAGGCTGGTCTCCTTCCTTAATGAACGGCTCAAGACTGATCCTAGCTGTATGGGTCACCGAAGCACCAAGGGTATCAAGCCGGTTGATCTTTCGACCAAGATACCTACCCACACCATCCATTCGGTTGTTGAGATGGGCATGCTGTTCATCCACTCTACGTTGAATAATGGAGTTTTGGAATTCGTTCGAGTTGAGGATGGGCATGAGACGGTGCGTTGGGTAAAATCGACCTCTAATCGACTGTTCCTTGAACACGACGTTCTCTTTGATCAGTGCGTAGCGCCAGCGCTGTGCCCCGACCGAATGGCGCCACTGGCTCTCATTTCGTAACGCCACGGGAAGGTGTTCATCCCGGACAATGTTTGACTGGTCTTCAGATACGAGCTGGTAGATATGGCCGACGAAAAAGACGGCGCCAGGGAAGTCCGAGGTGGTGAAGATGCGCCGGAGACCCAGGACGCACGTCTCGGCCGGGACGTTCAACTCAGCTGGAATTGATCTGAGCCGCATTGCGTCGCCAATCTCGATGCGCTCAGCCCCAAAAAAGCAACCCCAGTACGTAACCCTCTTGAAGTTCGGCTCTTCGGAGATTTTGGACCACAGGGAGTACGAGTAGTCAATCTTCACAGCTGCCATCTTGGAAGCGTCGAGTGCAATCATCTCTCGACGGTTCCCATCTGCGGTACTTTGGAAGAGAGCCTCCCATGAAACACCATCGTATTCCTTGTCCTTCAATTCGGGGAGGTTGACAGGCGGTACGGTGAAGGCATAAAAGGGTCGCATTTCTCCCTCTGTTTTGTTCACATTGTTTTGTTGGACGATGCCATGACCGATGGGCATAACCTCATGATGGCTGGCAGTGGATGAAGCAATGACTCCAAGGCGCCATGCATTACCGTTCAGATACCAGACCAGCTCTCCTGACCTGAACAGTACAGGTGATTTTAGTGACCACTGAACCGGTGGGGGCTGTGTTTGAGTAAGAGGTGGAGCTTGTTGTTGAATCTGCTGCTGTGCTTGAGGCTGGGGTTGTTGAATTTGAGGTGGCTGCTGCTGAAGTGGTGGTTGATTTTGGGGTTGAGATTGAGGCTGGGGTTGGAGCGCCTGCTCCTGTAGTTGAATCGGGGGTCGGTGTTGAATATGCTGTTGTATTGGGGTTGAAGTTGCAGGGACCGGCGTCGGTGCTGGTGAGTTTTGTGCTGTAGTAGCCGGCGTAGACTGTGTAGACTGTGATCGTGGTGTAACTTGGTTCGGTTTCTGAGATGCCTGTCCAGGCATTGGAGGGAGTGGAACAGGAGTGACCTTGGGCGGGATCTTATCGGCTTTGATAGGTTCATGGGTGATGATCAACGCGTCGTCAGCACCGATGCCCCCTTTGATTGAGTTGAAACCGTTGCAGTGCGCACAGCAACAGTCTCGGTAGTCCATCGATGTTGAGAGCAACCATATCAGGTGCACTGCAAATTCCTGCGGGCTCTTGAAAAGCTTCACCTTGATAGGATACCCCGAAACCCAAAGATGTTTAGACTTCTCGTATAGCCAGTAACCTCGTGGGAAGTTCACTAGCCACGGATTCCCCTCTCCACATGGTTAGATATCTGAGGGATGAGGCAGAGGAGCCAACTTACCATCGGGGTTCGGACATAGCTCTTGCTTCAGCAGAATCCCGAGTTTGACTTTCCACTCTGTGAATCTTGGGTCGTCTTCGGCTAATCGAATCATCTGAGGTTTGGTCCTTGGTGTTTTCTCAGCCGCAGCATCCTTTGTCTTCTTAGTGGCAGTCGTGGCGGATGGTGCTGTGACTGGGCCAGTATCCAGGCCCGGTGTCTGAGCCATCGCTTCTTGCCACCCGTACAACATCGAATTCTTTCAGTTCCGTGGGATTCATTGCCATTCTTAGATCAAGAGCCTATTTGCGTCTGACACTTGCTCAATGTCTTCCAGGTTCAGGCCCTCCTCCAGGAAACTATGATGGCGCACGTAGACGCGTTGTTTCTGCCCTGTAGCGAGTGAGGGGCGCTATAGGGTCTGATGAGTTTTCAGGTATTTGTTGAATTCGCGTGTTGTTGTCGAGATGTAGATCATTGATGATCGTGCGCTCTGATGAATTACTCAACACAAGGATTAGCTGTTGGAGTAACAATGACCTGGACACGCAATCTTTCATCCGCTTAGCTGAGTGTTACTAATAATTTGTATGTTCTGGGAAGATGCGTCCCAGTCTTCGCGCTCTGTACCTTGATCAAGAAGGGGTTACTGTAAATTATCTGAAGCTCAAAGCTCTTGAGTGTTCTTTCAATTGGTAGACGAGCTGAGTCAGCAGAATGGCTGGGCCACCCTACACTGGCTGAACAAAGGAATATTGGGTGACAATGAACGCAGTGAGGCACCTAGTCATTTATTCCATTGTTCTATATGGAAGGCCATGCCATTTCTATCTGTTGGTAGGACCTTTGCTGTTCTTCTGTGCGTTCTGACCTTATTTTAACGTACCAATGGAGGAATATCCCATGATGCGCATCGAACTTCAATTTCAATTCTATGTCGGTTATTACTCTGATTTCATGCAATCTTCCCATACATATAAGAAGTAAAAAATCATTCTCGAAACAAAATGAAACAAAGAAGATGACTGAGCGACACCTACAAGTGATATGAAAAGCGAGCTGGATGATATGGATGCTTGAATGAGCCACCTCAGCCACAGATACGTGGCTCGTGCACTCAATTAAGCCTTGAGATCCCTGAACGCGTCAAACGCGTCTTCTCTTCCCCTCCAAGAAAATCATTTCTGTGGCTTTCGTCCTAAGTATTCACACCTCATCAATTTTGAGAACAAATTATAAATCTATAGTGCTTGGCCTCGGGCGCGAATATCGCCAGGCAAAAACCAAGCATGAGTAGTCATGAATTCAACCACGGGGATAGAGCCTTTCTCCAGGCCATTTTAGCTCGAGGAACGATTACTTTCGAAGAAGCCCGTCCTATCCTTGCTGCGATATTCAATGCCAACCGCAGGCACAGCGGAGATGAGGAGGGAGACGAAGTACGAACAGATCAAATCACCGAAGAACACTTTCAAGAGGCCATAGACAAAGCTTCAGAAGCGGCATCACTTTTTGACTACGAAATCCGAAGTACTTTTCACCAAATTACCAAGAGACGAATATGGGCTTTGGTCAATACCACGTCCGATCCGCAGACGCAACTCGCTACCACATACAGCCACGAAGAAATCTCGTTCATTAAACGTGTTCTAGACGCTATGTTTGAAAAGTTCAACACCCCCCGTATGGAAGTCATGGCTATCACCGAGATGCAGGCCATCAAACTGGCGCGGCCGAACCGAAGAGAAAGCCAGATCGATGTGGAAACGCAGACGCAAACAACTGTAGACAAAGGACTTAAGCATAGTGAAGTAGAAGCTGTACTCGCAAATTTGGTTGAGGGAGGGTGGTTTGAGAAGAGTAACGAGGGGTTCTATACATTGTCACCCCGAGCGTTGTTGGAGTTGCGACCCTGGCTAGTTGAAAGCTACAACGACCCGGATCTTGGGCTACGCGACTGGCAGCGCATCAAGTTTTGCGAAGCATGCAAGGATCCAGTTACGATTGGTCTGAGATGCGCAGAGGTGGATTGCAACTTCCGACTCCATGAGGTATGTGAGGAGGCTTTCTGGCGAACTAGGCGAGACAGCAAATGCCCACGATGCTCTACCGAGTGGTCAAGTCATAAGTTCACAGGCGAGCGAGCGGTCACATCGACGGATGCTTTCCAACGGGGACGGCGGAAGAATGGTAGCGGCTGGCAACGTAGCACACTCGCCGATGAGGTTATCCGTGACGAAGGAGGGGCAGATGAGGTAGAAGACGAGGACGTTGATGATGCCTGATCGAGGTGTATACGCCGTTCTACCTACTTTTATGTCTTTATCATTAACCATAGAATTTCAAGATACCCACGGTCAATCAACATGAATTGACATTGCTAAGTACCTTACTTATGCTGCCCCCGCGTGGCAAGAAAACTTCAGACATGGACAAGATATGCCAAGATCAATTCATCAAAGAGCGCCCTAAGCGTATACTAACTCATCTAAAAACCCTTATCACTTGGGATCTTGATCCCAAGTTTCCTTCCTTCCCCTAGGCTGTTGACCTTACAGTACCTACTAATGCCAGCTGAAGTCGACTTAAGCCCCCGATCTCCACCCACCCACGTTTTGGAAGCCATTTGACCAATAATTTTCGGATTCGTATCATGGTACGGCAGTTGATTGTCGATCATCAAATCACGTAGCCTTGAACATATTTACGTGGGGGAGCTTAGGCTTTGATCCTGGACTCTGGCTGGGCTGCCGTCATGACATCACATGTGATGTGGCTGTGCGCTCTCGATTCGCGTAGATCGTTCGTCACCCAAGACAAGACAAAGGCGAATTCCCAAGCGCGCGCCAACACCTAAATCGCCATCCCTCATTTTCCTTTAAGCTGGGCGGCCTCTCGTTCCAGACTAAGGTAGTTAAATAGCTAAATCCCCATCTGCCGCATCTCCGAACAAGGCGCCCCCATACATACAACAAAACTCCAAAATGTTGGAATACTTGACATACAAAAAGATCAAGAAGAACAGAGCGGAGAAAGCGGCTGCTGCTGAGGAGACTGCGAAGAAGACCGAAGCTGGATCTTCGGTAGACCCATCCTACGGACATGTACCGGATTTCAGCAACGATGCATCTCGTGCATCAGGTCATCAACACAGGCGGCGAAGCACGCAGCACAGCCTCAGCTCCAATACTCCTCCTCTGAGCCCAGTCCTCGACCGCGATGATGAGGCATGGCTGCAAAGTATCCTGGAAGACGATGGTCCAGCTCCGCCTCTGCCGCCACGCATCAATACCCCTCAGATCGACCTCTCGTCTGCATCTGAGAGTGAGATAGAGGCGGTAAAGGCTCTACAAGAACCCAAGAGTAAAAAGGACAAGAAGAAGGAAAAGAAAGAGAAAGAGAAAGAGAAGCACGACAAACAGCCAAACCGTCTAACGGCTTTGTTCACGAGACATAAGAAACCACAGGATGGTCTTAAGCCAGAAGATAACGTCGCGCCACCGGAAGCCGAACGTGAGGAGCAGGACCTTGGTAACGTTCTCGACCGTCTGAACCTCCAAGCAAAGAACAACAAGATCGTTTCTCTCTCCAACGAGTCATCCGAGCTCCTGTCCCGTTTCACCCAAGTATTCAAGGATCTCGCCAATGGCGTGCCGACAGCATACGGTGATCTCGCAAGCCTAGTTGAAGACCGCGATGGTGCCATCAATCGCGGTTTCGAAAAACTGCCTTCATCTCTCAAGAAGCTTGTTACCCAGCTTCCAGATAAGCTGACGTCCTCCCTGGCGCCTGAGCTTCTGGCAGCAGCAGCAGAAAGTCAGGGTCTGAAGGCGAATACGGAGAAGGGCGTTAAGGATGCCGCTATCGACCTCCTCAAGCCATCCAACTTAACCGATCTGGTCACGAAGCCAGGGGCTGTCGTTGGTATGCTCAAGGCTATCGTCAACGCATTGAAGGTGCGATGGCCTGCATTCATTGGTACAAATGTTATATGGAGCGTTGCTTTATTCTGTAAGTATTGCTACCCAAACTATTCATACATTTGCTAACCCTTGATAGTATTGATGTTTGTACTTTGGTATTGCCACAAGAGAGGTCGTGAGGTGCGACTAGAGCGAGAGAAATCTCTAGCTGAGACACCTGTTGATGGCAGCGATCGTATCGAAGAGCTTCCAGATGACCCTCTTCTTCCCGGGCCAGAGGCAGCGGCGGCGAGTCGCAATGCCGACAGGGCAATACTTGGAGACCCTGTTTCCCCTTTGTCTGAGCCATCCCCGATTCCTGCTGTAGTCGAGCCAGTCTCGCCAGAGGAACCGGTTCGTCGTCGCTGAGACAGTGCCTGGACAGGACTTCCGTTTGTAAGCAGGTTGATATATGGTAACGAGCAGTATTTACGACATGGTTTATGACGAAATGAGAATGGAGCCTCGGGGCAGTGCGATACCAGCCTTTACTATTGATGGACATGGTATGTATAATAAACTTGATTTCTGAATTTTCACAGTGGGTATCTTTTGTAGGTTGAAAGGAACATCTCTAGAGGCTTTCGTAGTTCAGCTATCCGACATCATTTGGATAGAAAGAGACAACATGTATTGCGATGCTTCAATCGTCTTGAACCACTTCTTTGATCTCTTCTCGCCCAGAGGCCATGGCGACAGCTTCACTCTTGTCGCTCACACCTTGGCGATCTGTCGCCCCACCCCCATCTTTGGACCAAAAGTCCACCTCATCAATGATGTCCCAGACAATATCCTCTGCAATTTGGTCAGAATAACGCTCGCTCACAGGGTGCACCTTGTTCAAGCGAGCGTTGCCTGACCAGACCTTATCGGGTGTACCTTCGGTCTCGGCTGGAGGAGGATACCAAAAGTCGGGGCCGAAATTGACCTCCACAGCGCCTCCATGGAAGACACTTACGGCAGGGTAATATCCGAGCATGCCGTCGTCAAGGCCTTCGCGACCGCCAACTTGGCCTTGAGGACGCGAAGCTGGTGGAAGGAAGCCAAGGAGGTTCTCGAACGGAGTTCCCATTAAAACACCATTCCTGTATACGCGGATGCAAGAATTGGGAAGCGTGCGGAGACTTGGAAGGGGGTGATTAGGACCAGGTTCTTCTGAAGAGCCACCGCCAGCCCCTGTCGGGTTCATAAGATCTTCCAATTCTTTGGCGGGGGAGTACTCGCTCTTCTCGAAATAAGTATGAGATTTGAAGCGTATGGGATAGCGATCGCGGACAATGTTGTGGCCTTCAGCGGTGGGCGCAGGTTCTTCGTCGGTTTGATCAACAACTGGATTATACTGTCCAGACATGATCTTGCGGTGCAGATGTTCTGATGGAAGCTGAATCTCGAGGCCGATGATATCCCCCTCTCGAATGCCTTGCCCGGCAGGAAAGAATTCCTTAGGACGGGACATATGTACCTTTTCTCCCGCGACGTCACGGAGGCCATAACTGTAAGCATCGAACCCCACAGGCGCATCAAGCGATGCCTCTCGTCTTGCCCAGCCCACGCGTACATGCTTGCCTCCTTCTGGCTTGGACTCTTCATCTTTTGGTGGTCGAACTCCTTGTGTGATTTTGCACTCCCAGTACCATCTGCCCTCCCTCACAGCCACGTTCGCCCTTGCCATGCGAAATCCTTTGTCGGTTGTGACGTGACGAGCCGACTTATCAAAATAAACATGCCCTGCTGAGTCCTCGAAGCTCAAGTGGGGGCCATATGGCTCTGGTTCTGTGCTTCGGTAGTAGATCATGGACGGGAAGAGAGGATCGGCGATGCAGGGAGTATACCGGAAGCTCTTCTTATTAGAGACACTTTGACAGTTAGCATGAAGGTATTTATCGGATATAGTCTTAGCTTACTGATCCGATGTGTCAAAGAATTCGACCGTTTGGCCATTAGGGGCCGTGACCTCATGATGTGCCGTCATGACAGGACCTCGAGGAGGGTTGAAGTTGGACAGTTTAGGCTGCCCCAAGTTGTATCGTAATGGGCTCGACTCGCTCTGTTTCTTCTGTGGCTTTGACTTTGGTTTTGGATCAGGTGTAGCACGAACACTATCGCTTCCTTTGGCCTCGCGTTTCTTCAGAGTATCCTTCTTTGCTCGCGCAGACTTAGATCTAGAATTTTGAGCAGCATCTTCGGGTGCCAAAGAGTCGGAAGGCCTGACTTCGGGGTTCAGTGGCGAGGGAACGACAGGACTGTGACGGCCTTCTTCAAGGGGGCGCTTTTGAGGAACCGAGGACAAAGGAAGAGTGGGTGTTGGCTCTCTCTTGGGAGAGCTCCCAAGCTCGGGCGCCATGACGAAAGGGAACGACTGAGGCGTTCGCGATATTGCATAGAAGTAGATAAAGGTACGGAATTGATGTCGAGTGACGCGATGCGACGCGACGAGACAACCAAACTACTAATGCTGATCGTTCTTGGAATAAAGCTAGCCAACTGATCGATAACTAGCCCTGCGTTTGAGCATGAGCGAGATAAGATAAGATAAAAACGAGAAAGTGAGTTCAAGCCTCGGCTGATTAAGAATCGAATGGAGAGAACAAAAAGAGGGCCCGATCTCGGCCTAGCGTGGATTGGATCTGAGTCGGTCAGGGCACCAGGACGGCGATCCCCTGCGCAAAAATCCGACCAGCGGTGCCAAGAAACGAAGAGGAATTTCTCCGTATTAGCTGAACCAATCAGAGACGACTTAATGTAATCCAACGCATTTCAGGGGCGAAATGGCAAAGTTGACAGAGCCGCGGTGAGGAAGAGGGGCCTACTAGAACGTCCTAATTTAAGCCTTTCTCTTGGTTCCTCCACTGTGACGACACGTTGGGAAGGGTCTTTTCTGCAGGTTTTCTGGCGTGACGAGATCTGGAGAGTTTGAGAGTTCAGGTTTGTGAGGCATAGATCTCTCACGTGAAAAATACGAACGGTACTCAGCATCAAATGGTATCCATGCAGTCGGAAACGGCACCTTAGGTTCAAGAGCTAAGAAAGACACTAGAAACGAGATGAGAGTGTCTAGATCAATTCGGTTGTTTTAACCCCAACCCACCAGCGGCCGTCGTTCCATGCTGGGGCCGACTCCCCGTGAAATCGCATCATGTGTCTGTTGAGTCTCGTCTTGCTTCTGGTTTGTTTTTGCCTTTGCACGTCACTCCCCTCCTGCCTAAGGACGAATTAGACTTGACTGCCACTGAGGGGTACGAGAAGAAGAGAATAGAGAGAACAAAGTCAGCGAGTCTCTCTGCTGGGCCCCATTTAGGCTCATGCAATGCAACGCCAGCTCCCGAGACCCGACAACCAGTCTCCAATCCACCATAACTAATACCAAACAATCTGAAGGGTAGAAGGCAAGGCAAGGCAAGGCAGAGCAATCAAGAAAGCACAAGCCCAGATCCAATTCCAAGACTAAGCCCCAGCCCCATTGGATAGATCAGGCCTTGTCTGATCATCAATTGCAATCACCTTACCTACCTACTCTGCCCAACTTTCACTGCCATCTCTTTCTGATCTGACCTGCGCCTCAATCTCAAACCAGACGGAATTGGTCGTCCATCTGTTTTATTGACTGTCATCTCCGAGTTCTCACCTTTGACCTCTACCTTTCCCTTCACCTTTACCCCCCCACCTTGTCCTCTCTTGGTCTCGGACACCCTTCCCCCGGGGTCACCGTCCTCTCCTCCACCGCCATCTGCCATCTGCCGTCTCATTGCCGTCGCTGGTTATCGATCTACGGTATCTCACGCGCGCGTGCACACACACGCAAACATACACCCTGGTCTCTGGTCTTGGCTCTGCTTGGTCACCAAATTCACCTTCCACCGTCCCAGCCTGGTGGTGCCGCAAAACTTGGGAGTCTTACGCCTCAACCCATTGACGAAGTCCTCCCCTGTTATTCGCCAAGCACCACATTCAATTATACCTTGCCTAGGAACGAGACAAGGCGTGTTCCGTCCCGTCCTGTTCTGTCAGTGTGTCCTGCACTTCGCTTTCGGCCGCCTTTTGTTGTCTTACCAACACCTGTCATTGCGTAGTCACAGATTCATCACCCTTGCACATAGTCTACTTTCCCTTCCGCCTTTTTGGTTTGGTTGATAATCTTTGTTATCTCCTGTCCTTGGTTATTCCCTTCGTCTTCTTTACTACACACTCCGCACATCCTTGTCCTCTCTTCTCCTCCCCGCGGCTGTCAACTCCTCAACCTTCTTCTTTGGTCTTCTCGGCCTTGCAGTTGCGCCGGTCCCAAGTATCTGGTCGCTGTCGCGTCACTCTCTGACACCTGTCGTCTGACCAATACATTGCTTCCCGTTCGATCGGACTCGATCCAACCTTCGATTGGTCCTGTTTACTAGGTCAGCTGCCTACGCATCTACGTCCCTTTGTACCCTGGCGACTTGTTCGACTCGTCTGTCCACCAGCAAAACTGGCAACTTGACGATACATATCGCTGGACTGCAGACTGGGCTTTGCACTAGGTACTTCTTCAGCATTCTGACTTACACCTCGCATCGAGCCAAGAAAGTATTGCATTTGTTTGGCTCGTTTCGGTGCCTGCGAACTCTTAGTTGCGGAACCCGGCTCCGGCCTCTCTCCGGATTCGCCTCCTTGCTCGGCCGGTTCGAAACCACTTATCAATCCGCTGCAGCCGATTACGAGTCGTGTGAAGGACTTTCTCTCCCATAACCAAATTTCAATCTTACTCATCCTCGACCTATACGACAATCAAATCAACCTACCGACCCTCGATATCAACGCCGATGAATGCTATAGACTTCGGTTTGTAACTGACCCGTCGCACTCCAACCCAGACTATTGAAGTACACCCATTCGATTCATCTGAACCATTGTCGTCTTGCTTCCCTCGATACTAGCAGCCCTACCTACGGGCATGAGCCAAGAAACCCAAGAAACGGCGCTGTATAGCCATCAGCGTGAGACGGGTTCGGTGCGAACTGCGCTGCCATCACGACCAATGTCCTCGAAACCAAGTGATAGCTCGACTGTTTCTTCTCAGGAGCGGACCAGACTCCCTACCGGCCAGGACAACCGCGACCACCAACATAGACTAAGTGGGAGTCCGTCTGGCCCTAAGACAAGTTCAGCTCCAGGAAACATGTCAAAGCAACAGAGTCCTGGGTCAGAGCATGGTTCAAAAACAAGTCCGCCACCTAGTGGCAGCCAAGGACAAGTTTGCAGGTAAGTTAACTACCCTTAATTCTACGGCAATCACTCTGCTTATACCGATAATAGTAACTGTGGAACCACCCGGACCCCTTTGTGGAGGAGATCACCTCAAGGTGCTACGATTTGCAACGCCTGTGGCCTCTATCTGAAAGCCAGAAACGCCTCTCGTCCGACTAGTCTCAAGCGACCACCAAATGTTGTCCCTGCAGAACCTCCTCGAACTACCGCACCGAAGCCCTCTGCAGTCACAGGTCCAAAACCTGCGTCAAATGCGACCTACATATCTGCTGATCAAACTGGAGGGACTTGTCCTGGAGGTGGACGTTGTAACGGAACGGGTGGTGCAGAGGGCTGCAATGGATGCCCTGCCTATAACAATCGTGTTTCGAAAAGTGCCAACCTAGGTGGAACGCAGAAACGACAGAGTTGCCAAAGTCGAAGTGAAAGTACCAAACCGGAACCAGTGCCTCTGGATGTCAATGCCCTGCAAAATCAACAAAATTCGAATGCCACGGTTGTGATTGCATGCCAGAACTGTGGCACCACTATTACGCCTCTCTGGAGGCGTGATGAGAGTGGCCACACCATCTGCAACGCTTGTGGTAGGTATTACGCGTTTAGCGTTTGTCAAACAGTATTTGTTAACAGCCCTAGGTTTATATTACAAGCTACATGGTGTCCACCGGCCAATGACCATGAAGAAATCGACTATCAAAAGACGAAAACGAATTATCCCAGCTTCGCAGGATGAGGAGATGGAAGATGCAATGGAGCCAGCTGAAATGCAAGGCCAATATGAACAAAATGCTGAGAAGGGGTCAATGAACGAGGACGGATCTGTCAACCTGGGTCTTCGTCGCCGCCCAGACCATCCGCTCACGATCGAGCCTCAACCGGTTATCCGACCTACAAGTAGAACAATATCGCCACTGCCTTCGACCTCGGATCTAGCTGCGTATCATCAGTCAAATAACCCACGTCAGTATACCGGATCCCTGAACGACGATAATCGACTGGCCCCCATGGCGTCTATGTCATCAAACAACGACAGGAAAACATCGCTATCCCCTGCCTCGTTTCTGTCGCCAACTCGAAAACGATCCTTCTCTACCACTGAAAGTGAAGCATTTGCCTCACAAGAAACTGGACAGGAGAGCTCGAAACGAATCTCCTCGATCAATATTAAATCGATACTGAATCCATCGACGTCAGCCACTACTCCCCCCAATTTAGGAACAGGAAGCGACGACGGCGACTATTCCTTACCTCCCATCCGATCACCTGGCAGTACCATAGCGTCAGCACCTAGTCCCAGCACCTTTTCCAACCGGGATAACACGCCAGGTGCTGGCCCGCGTGATTTCGATACTGAAAAAATAAAGGCTGAGCGTCGAGCAGCCTTACAACGCGAAGCGGACAAGATGCGAGAAATGCTTGCCGCAAAAGAGAGAGAATTACAAGAACTTGGACATGATTAATGAGTAGGATCCACGATAAGACATCAACGATTTATGAGGTACCTCTTGGTCAGCAAGGTGTCTTTGGACGCGAAATTTTAGTGAATGGAAGGCGAGTTAGGAACCGGCGCATTTTGGATTTCACAGCACACACGGCCTTCTCGGATGGGTTTCAGCTCATGAAGCTGGAGTTATTGCTGTTAAGGAGCATGGTGTTTGACATACGTGTCTGGTTTGCTTTCTTTCTTCTCTTCTAAAAGCTATTGGAAGGATTATACAGAACTACTGGCTTCGGCCAGCGATACCACTCTATCTCTCGAAAAGCACATTGTTTACGCTACGGAAAATGCACATATAGACAGGGTCAGGCTGTATGTATCGCAAGATAGTTTACACGAGCCAAAAAAAGAGAATGCGGTGTCGCGTTGAGCGACTGTGAGTTGACAACTTGATCAAGTATCAGCTTTGAGCCTCCTTTCCGCTTCCTCTTTGATTTATTTATTGTGATAACGACCTTCGTTAAAAAACAAGATTTTTTGATAGAATTTGCGTAGTTTTCCGAGACATAAAGTCCACTCTATACATGGTTTGCGAAGGTGCTCGCACAGTAAAGCATCCATTGTGTGGACATCATAGCGTAGCACAAAGCCCCGTGCTCACTACGTAGGCGCTCAATGCGTACATAGCCCAAACTTGACAGGCCATGGGGGATAGAATATAAGTTGCTGCAGTAATGAACTGATCAGAAAACCGGAGCTGTCTTGTGATCACAACGAAATATGATGCCCTCAAGGATCATGAAGTGCAAGCCTTGTTGGTAAGGCTGATCCATACAAATGTAACGCTGCGGAGAGAAAAGCGTCGAACTCATTTACCACAGACAGTGACATTATCACTTGAGGAAACAAATTCCAAGACTACTTAAGCAATGCAATGGGCTATCAGAGCGGGAGAAAAAGTTTTTTTAACCATGAGAGAAGATTGAACGACGGGTAAGATAGCAAAAGGTGCCCTCACAGCTCATATTCTTGGAATCAATGTGCTAGATGTATCACCACTAGCATGCCATTCATCTACCGCAGTGCATAGGCAATTCGTGATATATCCCTTGCAATCAACCATATAAAACACCTGACGTGGAGTAGTTGAGCATTGGCCCATGTAATTGCAGCGCTCAGGGAGGGGATAGAGCTGTCGTGAAACTATGGTGGCTAACGTTCATGCATACACTACGTCTTGTAATAAATTTCCTATATTAGAATTGAGATTTACTTGCATCAGTTACGGGTGCCTTATGGTGGCCGTTCATTGCCGCGGGATGAACTGGACTGACTTGATGTGTTCCCTGCTGAGTGTTCAAACAAGGCGGGATATCATCAACATAGCGTATGGAATTATGATTGAACAGTACATAAAAAACAAGTAACCTATTAATAAAACTTTGGCTTGTTGATTTCTGCGTGGCTCGCCTAAGCCCGAGTAAATCGCTGTCAGTCTAGGTGTTCGGGAGGGTTGGATTTGGTCGCTATATGCTATATTCAAGAGGAGGAAAGCCTTGAAGATGTTGCGGTAGTATTACTAATAGACCGATACGCATCGAGTGAGTTGTGTATGTAAATGATTTCACTCGATATGAGGACTCGACCCCGTTCAAGTAGTCACTGTGCCTTCAGGCTTCGTCCCAAGGTTGTGTGGATGCCCTTAGAAATCTCTGCCAACCTGGACAATACCAGCAACATCAATTCCAAGGAGAAGATTACAAGTTATAAGCGACTGATACTGAGATGAGTTTGATGTCGATGCCTACCTTGATATATGGATATACAGGAAACCCAACAGTTCACTGATAGAACAAAACACCACGAATTAACTTCGATATGAGAAATGACCAAGCTAGATTAAGCATATACCTAACAGCTGCCTGCAATCTTTTATATTTCAGTAAGGTGGATGATTCTTTTTGCTTGAGGAATAATGGGTTGAGGACCAGTGTTTTGTTTGAGCATATAGCCCAAAGCAAGACCAAAGGTGAACCGGCATCCAATAAAAAACCAAAAAGGTAACCGATCAATCTGTCGAGAGACACTTGGATTCATGTCAACGGGCTAGGGCAGAAAACTGTTCGGCCATGCGAAAGCCAATAGGTCTCTGAACGGCTAAGGTAGGTAGACATGTTGTGATATTGCCCAGCAACATTGTTCGGATCTTGCCGTATATGCATATTGAGCTAATTTAGACTCGCGGCATTTGCGGAGATCTAGATGTTTTGCGTGTCTATCTCCGGTTGAGGATCCGTCCGATCAAGATAATCAGAGGATCTCCAAGCAAACGCAAAGAGCTTTGATATGGTCAGAGTTGTATGCTGAATTGAGCAAAAGTTGAACGTCCTGGCGTCGGTTCTTCAGCACCAAAATGTTTTGTATTCTCTTAGAAATGCTGTATACTCACTGCTGCACACCCTCATGGGCTCCTGTTGAGCTCCGTGATGACCGGTGCCGGTGCCGGGGTGGAGCGCCTCCGGAGACTCCGTCCACGGTGAGTCGCAAACCACAGGCAGCTGCTACTGTACCCGTTCTGCCTGCTTTCCGCTGCATTTCCGCTGTGCAGGTAGGCGGGTTCGCCTAAACCAATGGCGCCTTTCTTGCCCCAGGATTTGATCACTCACCTACACCAAATCTTGCTCATATCAATCGCAATCCTACATTCGCACAGAAAAGACATCATCCAACTTTTCTGCTTACCAATACGTCAGATGATAAGACACAACGTCGTGTTGGAGCAGGGAAATATCTTGAGTGATCTGCGATTTGTTACCCCAAAGCTAAGGATGCTGTGTGTCGGTGGCTGATTCTAAAATCTCACCGACAAGGCAGACCAGCATGGTCTTTATTTTTTTTCTCTCCGATAAACCGTTTCTTAGAAAGTTCCAGTGCTTTCTAGACAGTCTTGAAGTGATACGAGGCATATCAATCATTCAATTATAGCGGAGAATCAAGCATCTGAGCCTCTGAGGACGTGCTAAACCCCACATAGACACTCCGGGGAAGCGCATGCTCGGACTTTATCAGAGTCACGACTCCGATCCGATTGACAATGAGCCTCCAAAAGACATCACGGATGATATGTATTGTCATATAAAAGTTCTTATTGCGAGGCCAAAGACCCATGCGAAGGCCGGTCTCGGGTCAAGACTTGGGTCTAACGAGACGCATCCGCATGGATGGCTACGCCTTGCGAACTACGAGAAGCGGAGCCCAGCCTATGTTGACCGTGTCGAGCTGACACTGTACGGGCGAGACAATGATTGGACACCCATACTGTTGGCTCACCATATGCGGAGGAGCTGGAACCATCCTACAGTGTTGGAAGCACCGTCACTCCGCAGCTTGTGTGCGTGGGTCCATTGATCAAAAAGATCCATGTCTGTCAATTGAAGGGCGCACGACATGACAATCTGGCTAGACTCGCTCAGCTGGTTGGTGTGGCTGGCCGGCACTCTGCACTCCAACTCCACCAGCCTTTTGGCTTGGTTCACATTCTGGGGGATGGAGACTGCTGACTCTTTCGATGTGCTCCTAGACAGACCGTTACTTGTGCCTAGGTAGTACCTTGGTTGGATTTTCATCTTGAACAAAACTCAGGGACTATCCTCCACTTGGGAGCCTCATTCTTTTCTCTTCACTTTCAGGCTCAACTATCTTGTGTCCTTCTAGCTCTCACTCCAAACGATTCAAGTGGGACCAGGCTGACTGACATCCAAATCTATTCGGTTCATGGCTGTCACCCTTACGCGCGCCTTTCGATTGACCTGAGCCGACATCTCTGCTCCGCATCAGCACTTATCCTTGTGCATCATGTCCAATATGGATGAGATGGAGCAATTTGTCAACTGGGACAAGGCCATTGACGCCTTTCCACAACCCCAGGATGGCAACGCCTTTGCTGGTCTGACAGCTGACAACAACGAGAGCATTGATCTTGTCCTGGAGAATGTCAGTGAAGACGACTTCAGCTTCTGCGCCCTTCAACACTTTTCAGACAACAACTTCCCTCTGCCGGACATGCCCGCCCCAACGATGGACTTCACCACAACCGCTGAAGACATATCTAGTCAATTTCAGTGGGATACACCTCCATCGCCATGCATCAACTGTGCTATGTCTGGCTTCTCATGCAAAAAGATCCGAGAGGGTATGTACAAGGACTATTGCACTACCTGCGTAGCATTGAAGGTCGACTGCAGCTTTGCTGTTGCCCCCGAGTCTATCAACACTTCAGCTGCGCCCTTTGACATCAACCCTTTTCTGCCATCTGGACCTCAGATCTCCAACACTCTCCAGGAGGATAACCAGGACGACTCTTGTCAATCCTCTCGCAATGCCTCTCGCAATGCCTCCGTCAGTGATCTAGGCAACCTGGGAGAAATATTCAACAACAAGGCCGCACCTCCTCCCAAAATTGGAGCACGATTCTCTCGAGAGTCGGTTCGTATTCTCAAGAACTGGCTCTCAACTCATAACCGTCATCCTTATCCTAGTGACGAAGAGAAGGAGATGCTGCAACGCCAAACAGGGTTAAACAAAGTCCAAATCACAAACTGGCTTGCAAATGCTCGTCGACGCGGCAAGGTTCAGCCCCCGCGCTCAACATCACCTCACTACACCAGCTCATGGTCAGGCCCCATGGATATCCCTCAACGCCGAGGAACACCAGCTCTGGAAGCCATGAACCCACTGCAACGTTGGGAGCACTCCCCCCCCGAGAACGAACCTGCGTCCGTCAGTGCTATTGCACGGGCCGTCACCGCCTCTTCCTCTGGAATGTCGTCCGGACTCGACAGCCCTTTCAGCTTGAGCTATGCGGACGATGGCTCAAGCAGATCTATCTGCAACCAGTCATCGGTCAGCAGTTTAGGCACCTCTCACTCCAGTAATGGTTCTCATGGATCGGCCTATTCACATGGATCTCGCAACTCATGGGGTTCGTTTGGCTCAGCCCCATTCAATAGCCACGGACGTCGTCGCCGTCGCCGAAGGGCTTCGGCAAAAATTGGCAAAGAGAAGACCAGCCTATCAGCCCCTCTCAAGACCTTCCAGTGTACATTCTGTACCGAAACATTCAGGACTAAGCACGACTGGCAGCGACACGAAAAGTCGTTGCACTTGTCTCTTGAGCGGTGGGTGTGTTCTCCTCACGGCGCAAAAGCCGTCAACCCTGATACCGGCATCTTATCCTGTGTCTTTTGTGGCGAGGCCAATCCAGACGATGCCCATATCGAAAGCCACAACCACTCTGCCTGCCAAGAGCGTACCCCAGCAGAACGGACATTCTACCGAAAGGATCATCTTAACCAGCACCTGCGTCTGGTGCATAATATCAAGTTTCAGGATTGGTCTATGAAGTCGTGGAAGGTAGCAACGCCTGAGATTCGGTCCCGATGTGGTTTCTGTGGTATCGTAATGGATACATGGACTATCCGTGTCGATCATTTGGCAGAGCATTTCAAGACGGGTTATTCCATGGCTGACTGGAAGGGTGATTGGGGTTTCGATAACCCTGTACTCGAGATGGTCGAGAACTCCATGCCTCCATGTATGAGACCTCTCCAGTATCCTGTAGACAAGTTGCCAACGTCTAACTTTTGAAATAGATCTTATTCATTATGAGCGCACATCCCCGTTGCCATACGTAGCCACTCACTCCCCGCCAGAGTCACCTCGTAATGCCTACGAGTTGATTAAGTTGGAAATGGCTTTCTTCACACGGAACTATCAGGACCAGCACGGACGACTCCCGAACGACGAAGAGATGATGGTCGAAGGTTGTCGTATCATTTTCGCTAGCGAACTGTTATCTCTACAGGGCATCGCGACGAGGCCATCGTGGCTCCGTGACATTATCATGAGCTCTGACACTCTACAACAAAAGGCTAGATTCGGTCCTTTGCGTGGTGCCGCTGAAAACAGGCTGGCATCCCTCAAAATTAACGGCAAGGACAACTTGTTCGAGGAGTGTCCCATGGAGGTACAGCTCCACGAATTTGTCAAGGCCAAGAGACTACTTGGTTTAACGGCGATGGATGATGAACTTCAAGAAGAGGCTTGTCGTATCGTGGGTCGAGTGGAAGAAGTCTCTACACACCCGTCAGAGGCCATTGCAAACTGGCTAATTCGCCTCGCAACATCTACTACGAACTGGCTCGCGCCTTTCCGTCGACGTGCACACCTTCCACGAAGCGAAGACGTGGTGGATCACATTTGCCGTTCAACGGATCCTACATCTATCGACTCAACCATCCACAGCTACTCGCGCCTCGAGCGTGAACTGAAGGATTATCTCATCTTACAACGATCGATGGGCATAGAGCCTACTGACGAGGACCTCCAACGACAAGCTCGTATCATTATATACGAATTCGATGACGGTTGGAACCAAACCGCGGCAGATAACGCATCTTGGCTCGAGGGATTCAAGAACCGTCATCCCGCAAGCAGTAACAGCTCGCCTGCATTTTCCCTTCAGCCTAGTGTCAACTCAACTGTCAGCGGAACCGCCACCACTGATGCGACACTTTTTTCCAGTGACTGTCCTGTGCTTCTGGGATTGGGTTGTGATGACATGTTTGATATGGGCAGCGGCCCTAACTGTCCCGGACCATACTTCCTCAATGATGCGAACTGCTATCGACGATTGGCGAAGGAGCTGAAGCGATGGGTTGCTGGCACTATGTCGGCGAACAACCCTAACAGGCATGTGCCTAGTGATGCAGAGCTTCAGCACCAGGCACGCTGGATCCTATATGACGAGTAAGTTTTCTGGGCAGGAAGATTGCCGAATGTGACGAGCTGACAATATTCTAGTGACGATCCTTGGAATCAGACTGCTGCAGATAATGCCGAATGGCTTCAACGGTTCAAGCGAGACGCCGGTATCCTCAAGACAGATGGTCCTGGGCTCCCAATGAGCGATGGCTGGGCCCTCGAATCTGGTGGTTCGGGATTCGCACCCCCCTATGCTTGCCCCAAGGCATCGCTTGAGCCTTTCCCTGCAGATGCGCAGGTGTCAATGGGCCAGGGTGCCAAGTCACTGCCAGCAGCTATTGCTAACAGCTACATCGAGAAGCTCACATCGCAGGCGGCACGACCTGCTGAGGTTTTTTGCTCGCGAGAGCTGGAGCGTGGTCTTATCAGCTATGTCGAGGATCATGTAGCATGCAAGGGATCCATGCCCACAGACGCCATGCTTCAGACACGAGCGCGTCGGATTCTCGACTCGCAGACGACTCCAGCCGATGATATTGATCTGTTGAGCAAGTTCAAGGATATGGTGGCTAAGAAGGTTCCTCAAGCAGTGGCCGCTCAGGACACCATTGCCAGTGCTCCTGCGATGCCCAGCAATATGGAGCTTAACCTCTCAGATGAGGATGTGAACAATATCCTGCAGGACATGAATTTCGAATTTGATGCTCAAGACTTTGGCGTTGCAATGGAAGGGTTACAAGATACAGGAGGTGTTAGCCTGGATATGGCAGGATTCACGGATTAGGGACCGCTTTATACCATTCACGAAGTGTATTAACGATAATGATTAGACGCATATAACAAAAAGGTGTCAGGTTTTTGAGAGTTTCTAGATACAATATGGGTACGCGGTGGATATTTCAATGGATATCAGTTTGTTTACATAAAAATTGGGAATGGCACAATAATATCACTACATTATCTTCACTTAGCACCTTGCCTACTAGACCAAGTTTCAGGCTGAGTCAACATACGTGATTGATAACAATAGCAGCGATCGTTCGGGCATAAGCGAGGCAATGTCTCAGCCTAGACTTTGGCCCTGAACAAAACAACCACTACAGTAGATGGAAACAGAACAGTGGCTCACATGCACTTCAATTGCATGCGGACGGTGAGAGAGCGCCAACCGTTAAAGATGGGTCGATGACTTCCGAAGACGGCACGGGGCTTGATATCTGACGTTAGACAGTACCTGCCCGTACCTTGGACCAACCTTTATCAAGTAATTGAAAGAACCTAGCGCTATTCTGAGTAAAGTACGTTGCGGTAAGATCCAGTAGGCAACGATGCCCAGATAAAGTAAGAAGGCACAGCAGGAACGGAAGCGACGCATGTCAATTCCATTCAGCGCATTCATTCCATGTTTTTCAACTTCAAACAACCACTTCCACGCGTCAACTTCAGTCACTAAAGACGGAGATGTTGGAGGCTTCATAGACTGCTTTATGAAGCTTGCTCAGAAGACACTTCGTCTTCTTGTCTCTCTGTCAAGATAAAGTGACGCTTGAGTGAGGCAATCAATCAATTAACGGATAGCTTACAGCACGCAGCTTCGCCTCAATTATTGCTGGGCGACCCCGTACCCAATGCCGACTTATCTATGCCACGGGTTTCGATGGCATCGCCGCGACATCCGGATTTTTGTCATCCTCAACGACCTTGAAGACGCAGCACCAAACTGGGTTCTTGCACCTGCTTCGTCTTATTGTATCCTCGACCAGCTACACGCCAAATACGACTTCTTACCTGAGCTCTCTCCACCAACAACGCCCACGCAAAAGAGCATCAGCGCCAAAAATGCCAACATCAAAAAGCAATTCGATCATGTTGACGACGACCATGCTCTCCCGACATCACGTGTATCCGATGCCGAAGATGCCGTTCTTATGCACTCATGGTCACCGGTCAAATTGCTGGAGGAATTCGATGTAGACGAAATGGTGACGGCATGCAGACCATATGCTTATGTGGCTGATTATGTGGTACGAGTCGACCTGAGTGTGGACGTGGCAGGTCAGATGGCCAAGTACTATGACAAAATGGCCGGCGAAGATGGATGGATCATGAAATTAAGGAATGAATTGCAGAAGGGTGAACCCGTGCGGTGGTACGTCGTGGTCTGCGGTGACGATGTGAGAGAAGTCCCTGGCAAGAGTGACGAAGAAGAAAAAGAGGTTGGCTATGAGCAGATAAGGGACGCGGCACAAACGATGGTGCGCAACCGACGAACAAAAGACGCTTTGGAGGGGCTTTCTGATTCCCCATCCGAGTACGACGATGACAACGACCGAGACGAAGATGGAGAAGATGCTCTCACCGTCCTAGATGGCATTTTAGGGGGGGCAGATGGTGCTGCAACACCCCGGCCACTTTCGAGGACATTGCCAGATATCGATATCCCGCTCCAGCCTCAACCTGACCCCAATCGGGCTTCAGTTTTGACAATATCAACAGTTTGGTCCCAGGATGAATCACCTAACGGAACAGCAAGGCAGGAAACACCGGATATTGATGCACCTCTCCAGCCTCATGAACTCGAGAAGAAAAGGAAACCCGTGTCTACAGCATCATCAGTATGGTCTCGAAAAGAATCTCTAGACAATGGACTAGCACTGGAAACACCAGATGTTGAGATGCCGCTTCTCCACCCCGATAATACACGATATTCAGCTTCGACAGCATCAGAGATATATTCTGCATACGGGCAATCTAGAATTGAACCAGAAGAGTTTGCCAAGATACAGTCATCAGTGCAGGATCCCATGAGAGGAGAGATACCGGATGTAAAGCAACCTCTCAAACCAAACGAGCTTCATCCGTCTAGATCTTCAACGCCTCCAACGCCCAAACCTTTGCAACGGCAGCTGCCAGCTCCAACGATCTACAGGCCCGAAAGCTTTATACCCCCTTTCTCGCCTGTTTTACCACCTATGGAGGGGTTTGATCAAGAATCTCCGAGGCTCAATACTCCTAGCAGGACGGAGAATGTCAAGCCCCCAGAGACATCTTGGCCCTTATCATCAGACTCGCCACTTGAATCCTCAGGATCGAGTACATTTCATAATCAAGATGCTCCGTATCCATATGTTACATCAATCATAAATCCAAAGGACAGGCCAGGTACCTATCTGAACGTACCCAAAGAGCTTGTTCCTCCTCGAACACCCTCGCCTACATCGGAGTATTCACCACAGTCACAGAATTTTGGATCGAATATGCCCAAGTTTGAGGGGATAGTGCCACACGCTCCACCATTGTTGGTGTCACCGAACCCAGCACGCCTAGAACAACCAAGTTCTGGCATATTGTATGAAGCTGGTGACACAATTTCCGAGCAGCAGCTACCATCAACACCAATGCCAAATGCCAAACAGGTGGCACTGCCGAATTTAGACACGAAAGCAGCAAAAGAGCTGGTTTCGAAGCCATCAGCAAGTGCCACAACCCCAACATCGGCTCATCAAAAAACAATCAATCCTGTCTTGAAAACACCTCCCAGAAATCCAGCAACACAGCAAAATACACAAAAGTTGCCGAAGTCTCGCTTGCCGAGAAGTGTCCCTAAGAACATTCGAATATCAAATGTACCATTACCGCCAGAACCAGAAATAAAGACGCCTCGTCGCCCGCCTACGCCACCAAAGCCTCGAGGTGCATCGGGAGGAAACTCACAGAAAAGACCACAAACTGCGCCAGAAAAGGGGACGCCATCATCGAAAGCTCATGCCAGAATGTTATCCATGCCGTACCGTTATGAGGCACCCAGCTCTCTGCAAGAACTGGAAAGGGAGGAGCCGATACTAGAGCCTACACCATCTCTTGCTTCTGACTACAATGCGGGTGTCAGTTCAAAACCAAACGCGCCACGAGATTTAGCACGTGGGGTAAGGTTACGTGCACCACAGCCAGTGGCCGCCACGACGCAAAGTCGACAGACTAGTGTATCCACGGAGCATAGTGATGGCCAGGTAAATGAAGACGGAAGGCATCCTAAACAACGAATTGGTCGCAGTCATTCAGTGGCCGAAGGGCTTAAGAAGCTGTTCAGGAAGCCGTCTCATGCTAAGGCAGGCCATCATCCTTAAAGGAAACGGAGAGTAAGCATGAATTGCTGGTTTTGAACTTTCATTTCGGGGTTGATCTTGACTGCAACTTGGAGCGTTTTATTTTGAAGGGATAGGAATTGCTGTTGACTTATGGAGAAACGTCGAACTTTCATAAGTCGTAATATTCTATGATGAGTCGTCATGATGTAAGAGTAACGGAACGAGATTCTTTGACATTGTACAGTATTTGAATGCATAGAGGTTTAATTATGCAGTAGGTGATCTGCAATTAGCAATCAGATTTAACATCTAGTTACAGTGAAATTTTCAGGGTGCGAAATGAAATGAGGGTAAAGCTCCTTTACCAGGTAGGTATGGATGGTCATGCAAGGAGTTGATGCGCGTCACGTGTAAGTTAAGCAAGACAGCTTGCGGCTCGAGTAACTCGACTCGATTACCAGCATACTTAGTCAACACCTCCAATTCTATCTTACCCTCTTCGATCTGTTTAACAGCCCGCTTACATCACATAAGGATGCAACTCATGGTATCAATTGATTGGAGTCCCTGATGGTCTCCAAATAACTCTCCAACCCGAGACCGTTGTGCCCACCGAACCTCGACAATATTAAACCTCGAGGCCCGTGTCCGAGTCCGAGTCCAATCTAGCCTCCGGCCATTGTCTCCTTACCCATCGCCTTCGGTTCTTTGAAGCCGCCTCATATAAAATGGCCCTATCGCGGCCCGAGCCTGGCCCCAATGCGTCGGTCGAAGCGTTTGCGCAAACCGGCGCTGAGCCCTCGCTCGATGATAGCGACGACGAAGATCTTCGGTCGGCCGTTGGCAGTGGAAGCGATGTTTACGAGCTGCATGAGAGGAATACGGGTAGAGGTAGACACGGCAGCGCGATATGGGATGCCGAAGCTGCAGAGGATGGGGATGTAGACCATCCTCTCGTAGGAGAGCGCTCGCGAAGTCCTGGTTCTATGGCGAGTTTCCAGCTCTATACCCCTGATGAAGAACAAGCCGTGCGGAGGAAGTTCGATCGCAAGCTTGTCTTGTTCGTCGCTCTCCTTTACATGTTGAGCTTCGTCGACAGATCCAGTACGACCCCTTTATCTCTTTGCGATCGACAACAATGTACTAACAAAACCAGATATCGGCAATGCTCGTATAGCTGGTATGGACGAAGATCTCCAGTCTGACCCGCCCCGCGATGAATGGTACCAATGGGCCCTCACGGCGTTTTACATTACTTACATTGCCTTTGAATGGATGTCGCTTCTGTGGAAGCTCATTCCGGCGCATATATTTGTGTCGATGGTGGTCCTGACATGGGGTCTCATGGCGTCCCTTCAGGCTGTCGCGACGTCTTATCCCATGTTGATTGCGCTGCGCGCTGTCCTTGGAATAGGAGAGGCTGGCTTCACGGGGATTCCATTTTACTTGAGTTTCTTCTTCAAACGAGAGGAGCTTGCATTCCGGACTGCTATTTTCATATCTGGTATGTAATCCCCTTTTGGGATGTCAAAGAAGAAAAGCTTACAGCTGTCGCAGCGGCACCCTTGGCTACGACGTTTGCTTCAACGCTCGCCTGGCTCATTGTTAAGTTTGCTGAGTTTGGCCCTATTGCTCCCTGGCGTCTTCTCTTTATCATTGAGGGGTTCCCATCCGTCATCGCGTCTGTAGTAGCCTGGAACGTCATTCCTGACTCTCCACAGACAGCCCCTTACTTGACCAAGCGTGAGAAAAAGGTTGCCCATCTACGCCTTCGCAGCGAGCAGTCGACGGCCACAAACAAAAAGCCTTCGTCTGGTCTCAAAGGTCGCGATGTTCTAGCAATATTTCGTGACCCTGTTGCGTGGATCACTGCAACCATGTTCTTCCTCACCAACATGGCGTACTCCTCTCTCCCCGTCTTCCTCCCCAAGATACTCACTGAGATGGGTCACGATACTCTCACCTCTCAAGCTCTCAGTGCTCCCCCATACTTGGCGGCTTTTGTCATCGTCCTCTTCACAGCGCACATGTCTGATCGTCTGCGCACACGCACCGTACCTCTAATATTCCATGCCCTCGCTTCATCAAGTGGCTACGCCATTCTGGCTTTGGCTAAACCCCTTAATCTTCCTAATTTCATCCGTTATATGGCCGTATATCCTGCCGCTATAGGCTTTTTCAATGTCGTCACTCTCATCATTACTTGGAGCATCAACAACCAAGCCAGCCAGAGCCGTCAAGGCGGTGGCTTTGCTCTCCTCCAACTCGTTGGCCAGTGCGGACCGCTCGTGGGTACCAGATTGTATCCGGATCGAGATGCTCCCTATTATGCGCCTGGGATGAGCACATGTGCAATCGCTATGCTTCTGGTCTCCATACTAGCGTATGCTCTTCGCTTTTATCTCAAGTATCAAAATCGTAAATTTGACCGGGCTGAGAGTGAGCGTCGGCAGGGAGGTGACGAGGTTGAGGAAGAAGGCCTCGTTGGCCCTGGGAGACGCAAATCAGCGGCTGTTGTCTTTCGATATATGTTATAAGGCAATTTTAATAACCACTGTTTCAAACTCGCAGCTTCTAAAAATGTATTGTTCACGGAATGATCGCTACCGAGGTAAACTTGATTGTTAGACCATGTACACTTTCTTCTTCTTGCTGCTAGCTAACACCTCGTGATGCTAAACTAATACCGTTTGTAACTTGATTTTCTCAAACAATTTGCCATGTAAGTTATTTATAATCTATTTCCCAAAGCGCATCCACTTAGGGGCGTGATACTTCTCTACGCCGGCTTTCCACCAAGAGTCAGTTCCACGCCCGCCTTGCTCGATCGAGAAAGACGCAGATTCTTTCTCATGTTTAGGCTTGCTGGCATCCTCAGGTCTAAGTTTGCGGCGCAGTGTCTTCCAGGCCGAGTGGTGTTTTCTCTGCTCTTTATGTTGACGCCTGACACTCTGATAGGCATGGCGAAGTTTATTGCAGCTGTTATGACAAATATTGTGTGCCAGTTTCTCAACTCCGGCTCGAGACCGTTTCACTCCCTCTGTCAAGCTTCGAAGAGACATGACAGAAGATTTTCTCTTGCTTCTTCTTTCCACCTGTGGCGGTTTGATTGGCGGACTAGGACTGTCTGAGTGCCGGTTTTCTGTTGGGCTATCAATTTGGGTTTGGATTCGGGCCTTTACCCGTGTCAGGGGGTAAGTCCCTTCAAGCCTGATAGTGTCTTCCAATGAAGGCTGTCTCGCCATGGTCTCCTGAGGAGGCGTCACATTTGACTGTAGGTCTTCCGAACTTGATACAATCTCAAAGTAGTGGTAGGACTGGATGGGTAGTCGTTGCAGGTGCCCGAAAGCAGCTGCCTCATCGACTCCTGTCCTGTGGGTGCTTCCTTGACTCATAACTCTCGCAGCAACAGAAGAACTTGATGAAGATCTCAGACCGGATAGCCGGTCGTTGAAGCGACTATATTTCATCAAATCGCCCAAGTCCAAACTTGGCATGCGAGTGTCTGATGCCGGTGATGGCACATCTCTAAATCCAATACCTTGGTCATGGTATGATGAAGATGTGCTCCTTGGAGCTCTATGTACGGACTCTGGAGAGGGCGCTTGCGATCTCATAGGTCTCAGGTTATCTCTTACCATTTGTAGGATAGAGAGCTGGTCTGAAATAATATCAGTCGTTGATGGTTTGCGGATTTGGTCATCGGGTGCATCTTTCAGCAGTGCTTCTTCACGAAAGTGATCGCGGTGGGTAAGTGGTAGTAAAGCTCCATTCTGAAGAAATGCATCTTGTCTGGAGGTCGTTCGACTGGTCGGGTTTGTATGTGCCTCAGCCTCGGGGAAAGGTCGCCCATTTGGCCGGAAATCTCTCTAGGATGCTGCTGGCCTGATGTTTTCCAGATCCTCGAGTTTCTTCGGGGTAACAGGTGCTCTTTTTTGTACATTAAGTTCGCTCAGCTGTGTGCCTGAAATGGTGTTATTGCTGTAGGAGTCTGGTGCATCCCCTAACTTGAGGCCTAGAGGGCGGGACCGGACTGGAAGTGTAAAGGTGTCATTCATGGTGAGAACGTATATATCACTAATAAAATCAGCTGATGGGTGGTGAATCTCAAATGGTGATGAGTTGTTGAAGATGGGAAAAGAAAACGAAGTGTAAAAGTTGACAGTTTGGTTTATAACAATGAACTAAATCTAGTCGAGTAAGTAAAACAATGGCTAGACCATCATAGGGTTACTCCTACCTCTGTGCGGCAGATGAGAAATATAAGGCAAGTACATAAGTATAGGTAACTAACAGAGGAGCTGCAACCGTGAATGTTGTTTTCTGCTTGCCTTTTAAGAAAGCCTTGACCGAAAGTGATATAGAGAAACACCAAAAAGATATCACTGTCTCGTGGTAACTAACAACCTAGATAGATACTCAGAGACAGCAAAAAACCGAACCGGAGGGCATTGGGATTGCTCCCGCCAGGGCTTGAACCTGAGACCTTCGCATTACCGGATACTCGGAATGAAGTATTAGTACGACGCTCTAACCAACTGAGCTACGGAAGCCTTCCAATTCGATAGAATGGTTGACATTATTTTGCAATATGTTGAATTCCAATTACTCCTAGTCCATCGAGTAAGGACAATATGCATCACAAGCATTCAGTGGAGGCAACCACAATTGACCAGCTTCAATGAGGAGACTGAGGACAATAACTACTAGTTCATGAGCTAAGAAGTGCTCTACCTAGAGCTTATTAATTTGATTACCCTTGTTCAAGCTTGATATGCCCGGGACGACATCTATCCCTCCTCAAACTTCCATTTCATCCATCAATCACCCATATTCCGCCTGTCTTATCCAGATTTCTCAACGCAGTTGGTACACTCAGCGCATGTGAAATGTGTTGTTGCAGCTCCGAGCTTCATAGCTCCTCCTGGGGCATTCTGATGGAATAGGTCAGGCCAGCCGTGTTGGGTCTCGGGCCAGGCAAATATTTTGATCGGGGCACATCGATCATTGTTGAATCTTGCTTTGTTAGTAGTATACGGACATATGAGTAAGTATAACATACCCAGCTAGACGGCAGATCATACCAGGATCAATGAAAACAGATCCGATATGTCCCTTTAGCTCAGGGCCTAGCTCATTGCATGTATATTCAAGTTCAGGACGATAGGCGAAACATGGAGCTCCCCAGTTCTCCTCACGGCAGAAGTAAACCTGAGATGTGTTTAGTAAATGTAATCTGCTGGGAACAATTCAATCATACCATGCCAGACTCTCGACCCCCTTCACTGTTCTCGTCAGGAGTAGTACCAAGGCGAGCCTTAATAACTTCAGGCTCGATGGCTTCGTACTTGAGTGCAGCTCGCCCCTTGAGAGGTGAAGACCACATGTCAACTGAGGCAGCGAGACAGTGCGTATAGAAGAGCGACAAGACGGCAAGTGCAAAAGATGTCTTCATTCTGATGATTGGGTGAGAGTAAGTGTTGATAGGAATGAAGATGGAAGAGGGTAATCAGAAGTTTTAGTTCTCGATAATCTGAATTGCTTATTGAGCACTGACAGCAGCTGACGTCTGGGTTACAGCCTTTTATGTATCAGAGTTTGTTACGGCAAGCCATTGATGATTTTTTTGGTTTCATTCTTTACGACAAAGCTACGTATGACACGCAAAGCCTCGTGATGACACTGGCTCATGCGATACAGCTGCAGCTTCAACCCGAGCCTACTCATTCAATTGTACCAGATTCTCACCCGTTGCCGACCGTATTGATTGCTTGTGTTGTGTTGATCAAGATACTCGGTCAACTCGTCAGCTCATAAACAAGCTCCCAGTCAAAGACCTTCGGGAGTCATCGGTCATCCCGTGATACAAATTCGGCCCATCGGGCGTCCAAAAAATGCTGTCAACTTGCAGGTGGCTTGCATCACTAGTAAACAAACAACCGGGCCTAGATGGGAGCTGCGGCTGACCTCCTAGACGATTGTGTCAACGGTATTACCGGCCTCGGGAAGCTTGTGCAACTCTCGTATCTGCTGCTCAACCGTTTGCCTGGAATTGTCAGAATAGCGGTCTCGCCTCAGTCTCCCACGTTGCGCATTGCATCACGGGATATGAGCAACTCGCACCAAGTACCGGTTTTGGCTTGCCAAAGACATATTCCACGTTATCTAATTTGTTCTCATGCAAGAATTTGCCGTATGCCGGTAACATCCACCGCGTGAAAGCCGCTGGATCGCCCAACGTGCATCGCTGATCGGCCGTCCCTGACGTAGATGGCAGGGAAAACGAGTCGGCGCAGCTTAGAATCAAGCTTCGATTTCATTTGATCATTGTGAAACTAAATCTTTCGTATACCCGTGTTAAAATAGAAGCATACTTACGTTTATGCATATTCATCATCCAACGTGATCGGCCTTGGAGCAGAGGCCCGGAGCCGGCAACGGAGACGGACGGAACAGACTCCACAATGATTGCCTGTTTAGGCAATATCTGTCACAGCGGACTCCGGCACCTCATCCCGTGTACACGAGTGTTCTTATGCCTGGTAGCATATACGGGCAACAGCGTGATACGGTCTCTCTCTCACGACGGAGGATTTGGCTTGAAACTGCCCGTTGCGCTACACTTCTCACCCAGCACATCCTTGGCTTCGGAGGAAATGCAAGAAAAGGCGGATCCGGTCAGCTAAGTAGGTTTCTTCGAGTCAATACCGATCTTGGTACGAAAAGAGACTCTGTTAGGATACGCAGCATGATTCGATGCAGCCGTCCGTCGCAACTCCTGGCCGATAGCCACTCCACCTAGCAGCTATCTCTGGCGTTGCCGGTTGCACGGCATCAGCTTCAACCACTCTGCGTACATCAAGGCCACTGCCGTGGTCCCCAATTCGGATTTTAATGAGTAAGATGGTACCTTACATCGTCATGTGCCTCAGTTGATCCTCAAGATTCTTGGGTTGTCCTAAGAAGGCAGACAGATACGAGATAGTGCAACTATAAAGCAAGCTTGCACGCAATTCAACGAGGCGATCAATGTCTCTGTAGCTACACTGCATTAGACAATTGTAAGGAACCACAGAGAACCATTGTGCCTTTGGTAACCCGAGTTCGGAGGCGGTGAAGTTGGGTCGCCCATCAGCCAACATCTTCCATGCCGCAAAAGAACGAACGATGATGACAATAACAAAAGAGATTCTTGGTACAGCATGTTTATTCTAGTAATTCAGAAACAAAATGACGGCATTTTTATACGCAATAATTACTTACGGGTTTTCATAAACCAAGATTAGAGATTGCCTAAGTATTTCGGTAGAATTAGCCAGGTTCATGAGCTGGGCGTAGGGTATTCTTATTCTCTGTTTAATGGCAGGACATGACTGAGAGAACTCCAAGTCTTTCAAAACAGCAGTTTCTTATTGTCATATCGTGACTGCTCTGATAGCATTTCTCTTGGTGAAATTGCTTATTTAGATAACACAGCTACTATTGATTCAATCGACATTTTCAGGCGCTTTTACGTTATGTTTCTAGGTTATGCTACAGTGGGTTTCAAGCAAATCAAAACGTACAAAAAGGGCGATTCCCCTTTTGATACTCTGTCTAACTTCAAAGATTAACAAGCAAGCCGAAACCTAAGAAACACTGGGCGCTTTCTCTGCCAAGTGTAAAGTATGCCTTCCACTCACGCAATGTTCTCGAATCGATTACTCACTTATCTAATGGACAGATAATGACTTTTTAAGGTAGAGTATCCGTGACAGATTTCTCAAACACCAGAGCTGATGGAAAGAAAAGAAGACAGTCCGAAATTATAAAGAGCAAAGAGTTGGTATGGAATCAGGTACATATCATGGACTGAGCATGAAGTCGGACCAACATTAGGGATTATTACACAGTGTTCAGTGCACAGTAGTCATCAGATGTTGAGCTCGGCTGTGATGGGATATACCGAATAGTCGCTGGGCTTTAGCCGGGGCTAGAGGTTTCTGTTATCCGTTATGCTAAGACAGTGCATAGGCTAGCTTATTCCTACGCGTTATGCTTGGTGGAGATCACGAACGCCATCCGTTATGACTTGAAAAGCAACATGCTTCTACCACTTCTTGACCAAGAAACTTTTCCATTATTCTCTTAGCTGACAGGCTCTATTACTGAAATCTGCTTCAACTAACATACATAAGCTCCCAGAATACAAAGCTGAATGAAAGAACCAGCCGCAATGTTGACGAATCGCCCTCGGACACGGCAACGAGCGTATAAGAAGCCACCTGCTCTTGATGTTCCCAACATTGATGAAGATGCCGCGGAGAGGAAACGAGTTTTGAATGTTCTAGCACAGAGAAGATATCGTGAGTCCTCATTTTCCTGCAACCAAGTAAGCTTGAGATCTGACAGGCATATAGGTGAAAAGAAACGGCTAGATCGTCTTAAGACCAAGTCAGCTGGTAGCAATGGGTCTCAAAACTCCGAACCTCAGGACGAAACAGCTCCAAACTCCGAATACAGAGTATCAAAAGACGATATCTATGAAATTCCGACTCTGCAGAGCAATTTGGAACCCACAATTCCAGAATCCAACCTGTCAATCCCTCCCACGACAGATGCTGACATCTTGGCTGGGTTTGATCTCAATCTGACATCTTGGAACCCCCTCGGAGACCCCCTCCAAGATTTGACATTTGCGTCTATTCTTCCAGACCCAAATACAGTACCCGAATACTTATCCGAAGACAATACCAGGGACGATTCAGTAACAAATACTCATCAGGACTTGTCTGCAGATTTTGGCGGAACCGATATGACCATGTTTATTGATTCTTCCTCACTCAGCTCTTCACCCTCGTCATCGGAAGGGCAGACGTTTCCTGATAGTTATCAACTACCTCTACTGCAGCTTACACTTCTCAAGGCTGTTATGCGTATAGCAGACCGTCTGAACCTGAAGCCAGATCTTTGGGACTTGGCGGGCAACTCGGCATTCAACACAGGGACCGCAACTCCTGCGTCTCTACTACCTCCATCATGGCAGCCCACTCCATCACAAGTTGCGATACCGCACCATCCAGTGTTTGACCTGCTGCCCTGGCCAGGTGTCAGAGAGCGCGCCATCTTCATCTTGTCATTGCCCGACGAGTTACGGCCACCACGAGCCAAGGGTGCACTGGCGATCGTCAACTTTGCCTATGATGTTGAGGATACGGCCGAGGGAGTTAGAATTTATGGTGACGATCCATATGATCCAGGTAACTGGGAGCTTGGGCAGGTTATGTTTGAAAGGTGGTGGTTTTTGTTTGACAATAGTATCATCAGCACGAGTAACCGCTGGCGAAGGGCAAGGGGAGCACCGCCGCTGCTATTAAAATGTGGAAGTGCTGGTTCGAGCCCGACTGCAAGTACATCATCTGCTACAACTGGAGGATCATGATGGGGCCACTGAAGTTGTTGTTGAGTACCTTAGTAGGTAGGAGGGACATACAGCCATGTTATGAAACTCTCATGAGACTTGTAAAATATAGAATAACGATGCATATAAATTTGATGACGTTAAAGTCAATTGAGCAAGAACGAACGGTGAACATATAAACGCAAGGCTAAACCGAGATTTCTATCCGCATAGACCCAATACTCTTCTCGATAAGCCTCACACGTTGTCATTCGAGCCCCTTGATTAACCCGAAGAATAATTGACATCGAGGTGGAGGTTTGATGCTTAAATCAGTCATTATCAAAGTAAGTCTTTGGACCTTTCACTCACCGGTCTGACAGTGACACCACTAGTAGCTCAGCATCATGACGGAGGGGTTATAAAGGTCCTCGGGTGATGATTCGTCCATTTGCTGGACCCTTGCTCCGCAGCAGGGGACCCTCGACGTTGACGTTGGGGGAGAGAGGAGACATAGAGATCATTGGCAGGGCCTCTCGGAAGATGGCTGCAAACCGCAAGCTGCAAGTCGAAGCAGAGTGGGATGTCGTGAACTGCTTCAGCCAAACAGAATCCATCAAGTCCACAGTTTCCAGGCTCATTGCAGATGTTACCGCACGCTCCATTGTCCTGGGTTTCTCACCGATCAAAAGAGGCGCAGCCGAGTACAAACCAATTCAACGGCCACTCTATCAAGTGGAGGTGAGCATCGATTTATGACTCTGAGTTCTTGAGCTTAAAAAATTTCATCCGTTTGTCTTAGCTGCAACGTTTGGAAGCTCACTTCGTTAGCCTGGGGCAGCTTTAGGGGCATCCTCACTGGTTCGATGCCCTGAGCTCCCCTGAGCCTCTCGGCTTCCGATGCCCGGGAACGGCGCTGAGATCAAATGAACGCATCTGCATCCGCCAATGAGCAGACACGATTCATGCATCGGAGGTAAAAACGGAACCCCACTGGGGAGTTTCTGGAGGAAGGAGGGGCATCTTAGAGGCCGTCGGCGGGGGAGAGGAGAAATTTCCTGGACAGTTAGAAGGAAGGAACGACGTGGAACGCTTTTCTGTCGGTACTCGGTTTCTTTCTTCTCTCTTTCTTCTCTTTCTCTTTTCTACCCGTCATCTATCACTCAATATATAACCTCCTCGTCGTTCTTCTAATAGAATTGACTGTCATTTGTCAAGTTGGATCCTGGTACTACGTAAACTATTAACCCCCTGCTGCTGCTTCTCGTTCAACAGATTGAGAGAGGGAAATCGAAAGGTCAATACAGATCATCGTTTCCACCGCCTCGTCTGGAGTTGCAGCGCAAAACCTCAGAACCGGGCTTCAAACAATACAATAAACGTTAGTTTATACCAGCATCGCCGCAATGCCTCTCTTATCTGTAATTGAAATTGCTAACATAGGATTTCTTGTCAGTCGTCGTTACAGTTCCCCTCCCCCACAATCTCCCCATACTCCAGCTCTCCGATCCAAGCTTCGACCCGCCACGACCATCACGCCCAACTCTTCCTTTGTAACGAATCAACATTGTTCTCTGGTCAAATACAAATACAAGCTCGTCATAAACCACACAATCCAACAAATCCTCGTCAACCGATTTCACCATGCATATCAAGGACATGCTCAACGACGCCGAGAGGAGCGGCCAGCCCTCCTTCTCTTTCGAATACTTCCCTCCCAAGACCGCCCAAGGTGTTCAGAACCTTTACGACCGTATGGATCGCATGTATAACCTAGGTCCTAAGTTCATCGACATCACATGGGGTGCTGGTGGTAGAATTGCCGAGCTCACTTGCGAGATGGTACTCCAGGCTCAAGCTGTCTACGGCCTCGAAACTTGCATGCATCTGACCTGTACTGACATGGGTGTTGAGAAGGTCAATGATGCCCTTCTTAAAGCGTACAAAGCTGGGTGCACCAACATCCTGGCCCTACGTGGTGACCCCCCCCGAGCTCAAGACAAGTGGACCGCTGCCGATGGAGGCTTCCAGTATGCCCGTGATCTCGTCAAACACATCCGCGATACCTACGGCAACCACTTCGACATCGGTGTTGCTGGTTATCCTGAGGGTTCCGACGACAACAAGAATGAGGACGAACTACTTGACCATCTCAAGGAGAAGGTTGACATGGGCGCCAGTTTCATCGTCACACAGATGTTCTATGATGCTGATAACTTCATTCGCTGGGTGAAGCGTGTTCGTGAGCGTGGCATCACTATCCCTATCCTCCCCGGTATCATGCCCATCGCTACATATGCCAGCTTCCTTCGACGAGCAAACCATATGCAGGCCAAGATCCCTCAAGAATGGCTCGATGCACTTGAGCCTGTTAAGAACGACGATGTTGCTGTCAGAAACATCGGAAAGACCCTGGTTGCCAACATGTGCCGAAAGTTGCTCGCCAACGGGATTCACCACCTTCACTTCTATACTATGAACCTTGCCCAGGCTACACGCATGTTACTTGAGGAGCTCCAATGGGCTCCTTGCGCTGAGCGTCCTCTTCAACAGGCTCTCCCTTGGAAACAGTCCAAAGGACTTGGCCGCCGCGAGGAGGATGTTCGGCCCATCTTTTGGAGAAACCGCAACAAGTCTTATGTCATTCGCACACAGGATTGGGATGAGTTCCCTAACGGTCGATGGGGTGATTCTCGCTCTCCTGCTTTCGGAGAGTTGGATGCTTACGGCATTGGTTTGACTGGTACTAACGAGGCCAATCGCAAGAAATGGGGCGAGCCCAAGACCATTCAGGATATTGCTCAACTTTTCGTCCGATATCTCCAAAATGAGATCGAATCTCTGCCATGGAGTGAGGCACCTCTTACCACCGAGGCTGACGAGATTCGAGAGGAGCTTATTGAGCTGAACAAACGAGGATTGTTGACTGTGAACTCCCAGCCTGCTGTCAATGGTGTCAAGTCTTCTCACCCTGTCCACGGCTGGGGCCCTGACAACGGTTATGTCTACCAGAAGTCATACCTTGAGTTACTGGTGCACCCTGATGTCTTCGACAAGATGATCACTCGCATTGAGAACCACCCTGATCTGACCTACTACGCTGTGACTAAGGACGGCGAGCTCCGATCTAATGTGACATCTGATGGCCCCAACGCAGTGACATGGGGTGTCTTCCCTGGAAAGGAGATTGTGCAACCAACCATTGTCGAGAGCATCAGTTTCCTTGCATGGAAGGACGAGGCATTCCGACTGGGTGTCGATTGGGCTCACTGTTATGACATGAGCTCGCCTAGCCGAGCTCTGCTTGAGGGTGTCATGAATGACTGGTACCTCGTCAACATCGGTGAGTAAATAAGTTCCAAACCGACTCTGAAAGCGTGCTAACAATGGTAGTGAACAACGATTTCCACGACAACAAAACCATCTTCGAGCTTCTGAAGGGCCTCGAGGTCAAGGACCTCACCACTCCTGCGACTCCTTTGACTGAGTCTGTAGGTAATGGCGCCGTAGATACCGAACCTATTGCCAACGGTACTGCAGCCACTGCAGTTGCGAACTAGATGTTCTCGCGCAGTGGTACCCGATGCGATGGTTTACCAAGATGCCCAGCATCTTGCCCAAAGTAAATCTCTGTTATGATTGCAGAGTGATCGCAAGTATGCATCATCGGGGCGTAGCTGTGCACTTCCTCTAACTTTAACGACCACTGCTTTTTTCTTCCTTTGATTTCTTTTTTTGATTTTCGGGTTTGGGTATAATAGCATCACCAAGGTGTCTTTTTCAACAAAAAGTTACCAGGGATACGGGGGCAGCATTTTAAAAAGGCGCAAGATACGAAAAATCACTCGGCGGGCGCAGACGACTTTATGTTTTGGGGGCTTGCTTTGCTTGTTCTATATCTCAACGATACCCCGCCAGCAAGGCCTTATGGATGGACGAATGCATGACTGGATTTGATTTCTTCCTTGTATGTTTTTTACTTTTCTTCTTTCCCGACGAACGGGAAGAAAGTATACAGAGAGTGGATGATGGGGACGTGGAAAAGATTTAAAGGCAAAGCTTGGCTATCATGATGGACTCAAGCAACAGCTAGACATTGCTGATGCTCGGAACCAACAATTGACTCGATATCTAGTCCCGATATTGGGCTACGATGATACTTTGCGCTCTCCCATACCGACCCTTTGAGTGACTTGAGTGAAATGTCCAAAGTCCATCGTTATCCTTTCTTCTACCCAGGCTGGAATTGTGTTGTACACGATAAAAGATATTACCGTCAAATGGGCTACGAATTAAATTCCTCCGCTCTCACCATGCATCTTCCTCAGCCACTTCATAATCCATATTCACCGCCCTCTCTTCCCGCTGTGGTTCTGCGCTCTTCTCCCGTCTAGGCTGATCATCGAAGTCCGCCATAGCATCGTCCTCTACACCATGCCGTGGCGCATCATCATTGCCAAGGGTCTTGACAGGCGGCAGAGGTGTATTCACCCACGCAAGCTCAAGACGTCCCTCAATGCCAGGCAGTTCCTTGCCGTTCAGACTATAGTAGAACTTCTCTGCTGTTTTACGGTCTTGGAAAGAGACGTGTGTGGTTTCAGGAGCTGTATCGACAGACTCAAACTCGCCGAGGTTCTGTTTAGTATGTCAGTGATATGAGACCTGAAAAAGGAGAGAATTTAAACGTACCAGGAGGAAATGACGTAGCATCTCATCCTTATCAGGTGCTGTAAAGTCAACACCTGTAATGGCGAGCTTTTTGGGCCGGTTGTCAATCGAGTATTGCGCATAAGCTGCGTGCATGCTTCCTCCTCCACGACCCCTGAAGCTTCCTCTTCCTCGTCCACGAGCGCGAAAGCTGCCTCGACCTCGATACCCACCTCGAGGAGCCCATGATGAGTTTGATTCTTCCCCGGCATCGGGATCTAGACCGAGCATCTTTGCCTCTTGTTCGAGGGCCGCAAGCTTCGCGCGCAGCATACTTGTACCCGACGAATTGGCGTCTCCGTCCTCGCCTCTCTGACTGGCGAGTTTTGCCTGCAGCTTCTCGTTTTCCTCTCGGTGGCGGGCGAGGAGTTCTTGATGTTTCTTCACTACCTCCTGGCGTTCTTGCTCTATCTTGGCGCGCTGAGCCTCGCGCTCTTGGTGCTTCTTTTGTTCTTCTTCTTGCTTTCGCTGGAACTCTTCCATATCTATTTCTGGTAGGACCTCGTCATCTTCTGCAGCCATTGGGTCGCCCGACCAATTGCCCCCTTGCAAAGGAGCCGATGCTGGTAGTGTGTCGATCTTGTCTTTGTACCAAAATACCTTGACGAATCTGTTGTCGAATATCACTTTAGGTGACTGATATGCTGCATTTGCCGAACCCCATTTATCGTACTTAACAATCGCGAGGTGCTTGTATGGCTGCATTGATACCTCCTGGATATTGCCAAATTGTGAGAAGAACTCCCGCACTTGCTCCTCGCTGAAGGACTCTTCTGGGATGTTTTCGACAACGATGGTACTCTTTGTACGGTCATAGTTAGGCCCTTCAGCGGAGAAAGGAGCTCTCGAACCGCCCTTCTTAGCGCCACGGTTCCGACGACCCCCTCGACCACCTCGGCCCCCATCGGGTGGGAAAGTCCAAGGGTTCATGCTATTTGGGGCGTTTGCTAACATGGCAAATGGATCACTTGGGTCGTACTCTATCAAGGCTCGTATTAGACGAGCAAACAACACAAGTGAGTGATACCAAACTTACCGGCGTCGGTACCTGGGGGCACGAATATCGACTCGTTGCCATGGTCATATGGGCATGTGCTCCCACGCGAACAGAAGCCCTTGGTGTCAAAATCACGGCATCGACCTCTTCTCCGGGGTTGACCCCTACCACCTCCAAAGCCTTGTTGCGGGAAGTTTGGCATGCCAGGATATGGCATCCCCATGGAACCCATCTGCAGAAATGCCTCCATGACTTTCGGATCGAAAGGCATGTCGGGTCGCGGAGGAAGATTATACGTGGGTGCACCAGGCCGTCCTCCCCTCATGTCGTCGCCTCGGCCTCCACGCCCACCTCGACGGGGTTGCTTCTGCACGCGCCCATCACGGTTGAAACTTTCGTATCCATCTTGCGGGTCGTATTCTTCGCGATCGTAGAAGCCTCTCTTTCTTGAGCTATTTGGCGTCGTGCTGTCGGCCAAAGGTTGCTGTACTGGTTCAACTCCGATCTTTGGGGCTGGAGGAGCCCCTGGGAGGTAGGATCTGTACGCGATTGCTTGGAAGACGTCGTCGAGGAAAGCTTTGGGGTCTGCGGAATGGATTTGCGGTCAGTTTCTGCGGACAATCGTCCTAAAAGTGAGAGCAGTAATGCGCACCTTCGCTTAAAAAGTCAGGAATCTCCTGTTCGCATAGCTTCCGTACCGCGTCTGCGTCGCCATCGTGCTTGAGAAGGGCAATAACATACTCGGCTAGGACATCGGCGTCGGCGTCAGAGCTATTCTATATGTTAGCGGAGTCTTTAAACTGCGAGCTGTTCCAGCATCGCATGGGGAAAATGAGGCTACGGACGTATCCTCGATGCGCTTGACTATCCACGCCTTAAGCAGGGGCGCATCTTCTTCAGAGAACAGCATTGTTCGAACAACGCGACCGCTCCGTTAATAGTAGCCGCCAGAATGCGCCCGAGACAAAGAGCAAGGATAGATCAGGTACGTAGGTATGTTTGGTTGATGTTCTGAGGTTGGAGGCTGATTTTTTTGGGTCTTGGGCCGTTGGGGCCTTTGGTTGTATTGTAACAGGCCAAGCAGTAAGATCCCAGGTATCAATTTGATATATAATAAGTCCCAATACGGTCAAACAAAAAGGATTTTTAAGATGCTAGGCAAGTGTCAGGAAAGGTAGTGCTCGTGTGAATATTTTAATCAATTATCAAAAATTCGGTAGCTCTGATATGACATAGTTACAGGGAGTCTGGTGTCAAAATAGAGCTCCATATCATCCATTCGCTCCACTTTTCAATGAGATCAACGTCGAACTTACTCACTTAGCTTTGAAATTACCGGTAGTAACTCATATTCCTCGCGTCTTCAATGTCAACAGAATTTCAAGTCAATTTTGACCATCCCATATAGCAAGCAATTCTCGGGTTTCGCCGCTGAACTTCTGCAATTTCCTGCTAATCTAAGTCATCTTACACCTTGGTCTTGACTTCACAACAAGCAAAGAGCTTCATATGAACTTCAATCTAACGTGTTTCAACTCATCAGATACGACATAACTACATAAAAGCCGAATTGAGCTTCTCCTTGACATTCAGCTTCAACCCAGCCACTCGACTTTTCTTTTGGTTTCCGCTCAGCATGCCGCTCCTGAGATCATCAAGGAGCTCCTCCGTGGAATTTGACATGCGTCCCAAATCTTCGTTATCAGCCGATTAATCTTGCGTGTCCAACTCGGCACGCTTCGTGGTTCGTTCGGCGCATTAAAAAAAAGCCGTTTACAGCTTGTCGTAGTACTATCATGATATGTTAGCATATCTCCTAGGTCATCGGACTTGGATATTAGACTTACGTTCTCGACACCAGGAACGAGCTCCTTGACACCCTTGCGCTTTCGCATGGTGGTGACAATTTGTCCGACCTTGGTGGTAGAATCGAGGGGAGAGCCACCGGGGAGGATCTGCCAGTGGTCGAAGACGGACTGGGGGAAAGCCTGTCCGGAGGTGGCCTGTCGGAGATCTCCGTTGAAGCCGAAAGACTCGAGAATGGGGAGGTAAGCCTTGATGTTGAACAGAGGAGTACCAGGTCGCTGCTCCTCACTGAAGACGTGACCACGTCGTCGGGTAAGGACACCGTAGACACCACCCATGGCCTGCTCAGGGACCTGAATCTCGACAAGGTACACGGGCTCGAGAAGAGCGGGCTCGGCGAGAAGAGAGGCGGCGTACAGGACACGACGGGCAGTGGGGATGATCTGACCACCACCACGGTGAATAGCATCAGCGTGGAGGGTAACATCGAGGATGTTGAAGCGGCAAGATCGCATGGGCTCCTCAGCAACGGGACCCTCACGGGTGGCCCATTGGAAACCGGAGACAACGGAATCCTTGATTTCGTTGAGGTACTGAACGGCCTTGGTCTGGTCGACCAACAGGTTAGCACCAGTGCCGTCAGGGCCGAAGGTCCAGATCTTTCGGGCGTCGGTGACATCCCAGCCGAAGTCGTCAGCAAGGACACGGGCACGGGCCTTGAAATCGTCACGGGCGCTGACCTTGCCAGCCTCGATGGCAAGAGAGAGCTCCTCCTCGATAGGCTCAGCAACCATATACAGACGGTTGTGCTTGTTGGGAGACTTGGACAGAGCAGTAATGCTGGACTTGGCAGTAACGGTCTCACGGTACTGGACGACGGGGTCGGAGATGATCAGGGGAACACCGGCGTGATCCTCCTCAAGATCCTTGAGGCAAATCTCGAGATGCAGCTCACCGGCACCGGCGACAACGTGCTCACCAGACTCGGAGGTCATGGTCAACACACAAGGATCGGACTTGGAGAGACGCTTGAGACCCTCAACAAGCTTGGGGAGATCCTGAGCGTTCTTGACCTGGACGGAACGCTGGACGACGGGGGAGACGGAGAACTTCATGACCTTGAGGTTGTGGGCGGTCTCGCTGGTGGTGAGGGTACCAGACTTGAGAAGGAACTGATCGATACCGACCAGACCGACAATGTTACCGGCAGGCATGTCGTCGATGGGCTCGACCTTGCCACCCATCATCAGGACAGTACGCTGGATAGCCTTGATGAAGAGATCCTCCTTCTTGCCAGGGACGTAGTTGGGACCCTGAATGCGGACCTTGAGACCGGATCGGACGGTACCGGAGAAGACACGACCGAAGGCGTAGAATCGACCCTTATCGGAGGTGGGCACCATCTTGA
>NC_030987.1:2071108-2073353 GCF_000149955.1 Fusarium oxysporum f. sp. lycopersici 4287
TCATCGGGGGGACCCTCGTACAGAGTCTCAGCACGGTACTCTGGGCGGTGGCGGGAGAAGGAAGGTGAGAATCATCATCTCGAGGAGAGAGTCGGCAGCGGGAAGGAAGGTTCGCATGACAGCCTTGAGGAGCTGCTTGCCCTCCTTCTCACGGTCCTCAGCGGGAAGCTTAAGGTTGAGCTTCTCGAGGAGAGTGGCGGTCTCCTCCTTCTTGAAGTTCATAACAGCGGAGAAGATCTTGAAGATGGGGTCGAGGATGAACTGGTTGAAGGCACGCTCGAGCTGCTTACCCTCGTAGGTGCCGTTCTTGGTCCACTTCTTGGTCTTGGGGTTGAAGTAGTTGTCGCCCCAGAGACGCTCCATCATCTTGTTCTTATCAACACCGAACTTCTTGGCGTATCGGACAGCGAACTGTCGGACGGTGAAAGCCCAGCCGTGCAGACCGGAACCGAAGGCAACGGTACCCTTGTCGGGGTAGACCTGGATGTCACCAATGGACTTGTCAAGGTAGGTAGAAATGATGACGTTGACGGACTCGATGGTTCGGGAGAAGGACTGATACAGATCCTCCTTGGAGACCTGAAGCTCGAGAAGAGCACGGTCGACCTTGTTGATGATGATGACGGGCTTGATGCGCTCACCAAGGGCCTGTCGGAGGACAGTCTCAGTCTGGACACAGACACCCTCGACGGTGTCGACGACAACAAGAGCACCATCAGTGACACGGAGAGCAGCGGTAACCTCAGAAGAGAAATCAACGTGACCGGGAGAATCAATGAGGTTGATCAAGAAGTCCTTTCCGTCGGTCTTTTGGCCAACAATGTCGGCAACGTCGTCGTCTTCACCAAGCTGACCATACAGAGAGATGGCAGTAGACTTGATGGTGATACCACGTTCCTGTTCGTCGGCACGAGTATCTGTGGCTCGGGCATCACCAGCCTTGGCGGTGGAAATGATACCGGCCTTGGCGAGAAGAGAGTCGGTCAGGGTAGACTTGCCGTGGTCGACGTGGGCAATAACGGACATGTTACGGACATTGGTAGGCTTGTCCATAAGCTGCCGAATCTCGTCGATCGTGAAGCTATTGTGAGTGAAGGCATCGCGATTAGCTCATGGTCGTATAAGGACGGATGGCTTAAGTCCGAGCGGGGTATAGTGCAGCTGGAGGGGTATGCCATCATGGAAGATGGTGTAGGACAAGATAGTGATGAGGCCGACGACGAAAGGTGATGCCGGCGACAGGTCGACGATGATAGATTCGATGCTACTTACTTAACCATCTTGGCGGTATTGTCTGGATGACCTGACTATGTGTATGTCAAAAGTCGAAGTTGTTGATGTGGGAACAGAGCGGGGTTGAAGTTTTCACCCCGCGATCTGAGCCGCAGAAAAAGGGAAGAAGCAAGAAGCGATTGCCGTCAAAGAGAAAGAAGGCAACGATTCAAGTGACGATGGAAGAGAGACAGTTCCGGAGGAGAACCACTGTCACTCTTTATGCGTCCCTTTTGGCGAGAGAAGGTTTGGAGGAGGAGAAAGAGGGAGGGAAGAAAGGGAAGAGTTTTGAGCGGGGAGGAGTAAGGTAAGGTAGGTTTGGGCACCTCAAGATTCATTCGGCGAGAAGCCTACGGGCAGCAAGGTTGGACCACCCAGTCCACCACTTAGCGGAGGGCATCCCCACTAAAGCACGAAAGAAAAAAAATTTGGACAGTGGGCTTTTCACATTTTTGGTGGGGCAGCAACCGCTCAGGAGGACCCCGCTACACAGTTGTTTTCTGCCACCCGCTGAAGGAATAGGCGCTCCAGGCCCTCATGGAGGGGTTGGGCTCGGTCACGATAGGCCGCTAAAATTCTGTCTGCTGAGCGGGCATCTTGTCCTTCCATGTCCATTGACGGGAGCTTGAGATAATTACCCAGCTTAGCTCTCGGCTGCCAGGCAAGGTATGGATCAATTGCCACAGTCACGGCCGCACAGATGGGAAATTGGGTTGATCGTAGAGGGCACCAACCCTGGCACGATTCTTTGCTCATGGGACAGGCTTAGTCACCACCGAAAACCCTGGAGCTTGCCCCTCCCCCTCCCTCCTCTTCCTCAAGAGCTCACTCATGATGGCAGGGGATTTATTTGCCTTTTTTTTTTTTTTCACTGTCTTACCGAATGATTCATCGTATAGAGTTACTGTTGTTTCCAGGTAGCCTACACTGCTACAACTGCGAGAATACATGGATGTCTTGTCAAATGCATAAG